>NC_058130.1:395766434-395815217 GCF_016433145.1 Gracilinanus agilis
AAAAGATTGATATATTTGTTCATCAAGCATTAAATATTTATTAAGCACCTACTATGTTCTAGTCTTTGAGATTAGGGGTGAATTAAATTCAGTAATTTGGAGTTTAACATGTAGGTACATTGGAAGACATTTCTAGTATATGTATATTTATATATTGATCTCAACACACACATACACACACATATATATGTATATATATATATATATATATATATATATATTATGTTTTTGTGTGTGTATACATACAGTTGGAATCCAATATAACCTTAGTGACAAATAGGTATGGATTTTATGTTAAGTGTGGTCACTTGCATTAAAGTGAAGATTCAAATCCTCTGGTGGGCTTTCAGTCACACATAGCTGTGTAACTTTCTAATTTACGGGGTCACAATTTCAACCTTGCCTAGCATTGTTTTTCTCTCTATATCCTCGAGCTCTGCAAGTTTCTCCTTTAGAAGTTTGGATGCTATACCATTTGGTGCATACATGTTGAGTACTGATATTTCTTCACTATCTATACTGTCTTTTATCAGGATGTAATTACCTTCTCTATCTCTTTTAACCAGATCTATTTTTACTTTGGCTCTGTCAGATATCATGATTGCAACTCCTGCATTTTTTTCTCAGTTGAAGCCCAATAGATTTTGTTCCAGCCTTTTATTTTTTACTCTATGTATGTCTATCTTCCTCATGTGTGTTTCTTGTAGACAACATATGGTAGGATTTTGGTTTCTAATCCATTCTGCTATTTGCTTCTGTTTTATGGGCAAGTTCATCCTATTCACATTCAGAGTTATAATTATCAACTGTGTATTCCATGACATGCAATGTCTTCTTCCTGCTCTCTCTCATGCCTTATTTCTCCTCTGCTTGTTTATTCTCACCTCCATGACTTGGTACTTGCTATTCCTCCCTCAGTGTTCTTCTTTGTAAATCCGTAATACCTCTTTAAATCCCATGTCAAGTCTGCTTCCTCCAAGGAATTCTCCCAGAGTAATATCACCCTATTTTAAGAACACCTGTATAAACCCCTAGATGCTACATTTATAAGCTAAAAACTATTTTGCTCTTGTTTATATGTTGTTTAATTCTTTTTCACTAGTTTGTGCCTCTATTTGGGTTCACAGTTAGACTGTTTCCTCAGGGAAAAGATTGCATTTTTGACCTTCTCTTAACTTCTCTGAGTCAAGTGGACAGTGCATAGGTTCATAGATGGTGCTTGTTAAATTAATGATTATGTAAGAGAGAAAATTCCCTTAAGCAAATCATCAGTCAGCATGGAGTTGCCCGGGACTCAGAGAGGTTAAGTAACTAATAACCCACCATCACACACATGCATCAGAGGGAATTTGAACACAGGTCTTCTTGACTTTAATTCCAGCATACTTTTCAGAATGTTGCATTGCGTCAATAAGTCAAAAACACAATAGGTGAATAAAAATTAGATCTTTGACCCTAGAAGCCATCTTTTCTAATTCTCATTTTACCTCTAAAGAAGGTGAATTTTAGAGAGCTTAAGTTAGAGAGGTTTAGAGAGATGTTATTCCCATTTATGCAACTAACAAGTCAAATATCTGATATTAAAACCTGATTTTCTGACATCATATCACCTTTTGGCCATGATTCCTGAGAATAGATCCAGAAGGTGAGAATACTAAGGATATTACCTTTTTGGCAATTGCCAGTCTGTTTTTTACACATAAACATATTTATTTCCAATATAGTTAATAATGGTGATAGTACCAGGAAACTGATAACTGTACCCTTCCTCCTGAGGAGGAAGAAGAGAATGAAGAAAAGTAATTTAAAAACTGCTACTAACACATTATGGCATTCCTTTTCCTTATGGTCACTGTCATCAACATAAACATTTTTGTAGAACACCCCATTGACAAAGCACTGGACTCATTGCTGTGCTAAAGAAATTCAGAAGTTCCAGGAGTTAGTTGATACCCCAGGTGGGGATTAAAATTCAGTTTATTCTGTGTTGAGAATGGGAAGAGCTACAGAGAGCTGGATGGAAAGCTGATGAAGACTGAAATGGCAAGAACATGATGAATATAATCCTTTTGCTGTGGTCTGATCATCTAGTGGGAATTAGGAGCTATTAGAAGTTAATGCTGAGTGGCAGATGGGTGTATCAAATGGATACCTGGTACTTTTTCTGAGCAAACAAGTTTCTAATTAATGTATTTTATGTTTATAGAGTTGTCACATCTAATAATTTAAAATTATCCTAATTTAAAACAGCATTTAAGAAACTCTAATTGGTCTCTAATATTATGAATTTTGAAGAACTCATCTTCACCTGATTAAAATTTAGGAGAGCTAAAAGACTGTCTCTTAACCTCCTTTCAAAAAATACAGAGAAAAGAAAACTTAGTTATGATCACAAAGAGGGAATAGCAGAATTTGAGGAGTAGATTTTATGTAAATAGAATAAATACCTAGCTTAGATCACTTCCAATCCCCATTCTAGTCAGGCAGCACATTATTGATTCCCTTAAGTGGTGCTGCTCTTGTCATAAAGTATGAGAACAGTTTAGCTTCAGAAGTTCACAAATGTCAGTAGAACCCCAAGAATAATGATTGTCCATGATTCTTGTGCTTTTAAAATATTTTGCATTCCTACTCCCTTTGAGAAAAGGAAGGAAGAGAAGGAAGAGAAATCAATGTAAAAAATGATTCCAAGACTTTCCTCTAGAATTGTATATAGTTATATACCATATGGGTAGGAATAAATTCAATATGTATGGGTATATATGCTTGAATTTTTTTCTTGATTAACAAGCTTTAACACTTTAAGGATCTATGATTTCCATCCAGATGGGCATTCTGCCCACTACTCACACTTTCCACCTCTTAGAGTAATCAAGGACTGGCCAGTCTTCTGTTGATGAACCAATTCCAAATTAGCTAGATTAGTCTTCAGATGAGAATTGTAAAGTCTTTGTGATAGTGATACATGGAGAATATTTTGGTGTTTATACTAGGGTCCCATGTGACATTTGAGGTACTATGACTATTGCTCCTTGCAAATCCACAGAAAAGCAGACAGTCATGAATACGTTTTTCATCTGGGATATTTTTATTATATTTTTCCTTTCTTCTCTAATCTCTCTTTGGTCTAACTTTCCTTTTGATTTGGTCTGCCACAGGGCCACAAAAATCATAACTGAGGGATATATTCTGGAAATTAAAAAATATTCTGATTTTTTGGTTAGTCTTCTGATATTACTTTTTTCTTTCTGAATTTAAAATCTCAAACATTTCTAAGTTCCTTCAATGGGATTTTTTAAGCATAATTTATTTTTATTTTTTTATATTAGAAAATTAAAAAAATCTCCACTGGAATTTCCTATCTCATGATCCACTCATTATATAGCATAGGATTATAAATGCACTCTGTTATTGATAAATTGCTGCTTATTTGCATGTGATATTCACTTGCTGAGTATTGCTTGCCTATTCATATGCTAATTTTTGGCATATGGTGCTCAGTGATTATCTGCCTATGCACGGTTTTGTGCTAGTTTCATTGCAATAGCTCTATAGGTTGTTGACTATATTTGCATATTGGCTTCTGCTTCATTATTGCATGTCCTGCATGACTGACTGTTTGCTTTTATATGATTGATTTTCTAGACAGTCAGTTTTAATTTATATTTTAACAAGATGGAGCCTGAAATTTTGAAAAAAGTTTTGTGATGAATGCAATGGGTATAAAAGCAGGAAAAGGTCTCTTGCTCATTAACTCCAAGTACAAAAATAAGAAGACTGCAAAATAATTTAAAAGAGCTGTCAAAGATTTGGAGATATTTATATGAAAATCAATAACAGGGTTAGGCTGAGAAACACCCAGTCTGTTTTTTTGCTCAAACATTCCCAATATAATTAAAAATGGTGATAGTACCTGGAAACTGATATCTGTACCTTCTTCCTGAGGAAGAAGAGGAGAATGAAGAAAAGTAATTTAAAAACTGGAAGCCATTTAGGGCAGAGAAAAGTTGCCAGTAGAAAAAATGAGGCTTGCTTAAGTCAGGAGAAGCTGCTTCACTCATAGACAGAGTTGAGTGTAGAGGTCCTTAATCATAATTCCATATTAGAAATATTTTCAGGAAAGGATTCATATTTTCCTGCTGAAAAACCAAGTGGAAATTGGGATTAATCATGTGATTGCATTACTTCTGTGTTGGTCAGCATTTGAACTAGGAAAATATATATCATGTAATATGATAGAAAATATCAAAACATCATTTTGGCATTTTATACTGAGCCTCACAGCAGAAAATCCTGAATTTGATGCATCAGGAATGTTTGCAAAGCTTAGACAGGCTCTATAGAGATGAGCAGGATGCAGAGTGGGCACGAGCTATGTTTGGAGGGACCAATCAGTAAAAAGCAGAAAGACCCTCTGAGTTAATGACACACATCGACAGGTTCCTATGCAGGCTAGTAGTGACAGAAGTGTCACAATCACTGCTTGACTGTGCTGCTCACGTGGCAGGTAATGCATGTTGTCATTAGTTATTTATACATATTTCTACACTGCCAACTTCTTGGAGAACAGGTTATTTAGATTGTGTATCTCTCCAGCATCTTGGGCAGTGTTCTTCATGAAGGAGGGATTTAAAAATGTGGGTTGCTTTGTCTTCCCTTGTAGACCATAAGAACCTTGAGGGTAGGACTGGTTTGTTAAAAATACATCTCTCTATTCTGTGTTTTGAAGTAGTCAAAAGACTGGATTACATCTTGTCTACCGAAGTTGCTCATTGACTGAAAGGTATTTTAGGAAGAGATGAGACCTCATCCCTTTATTAGCTATATTTGCTTGGCACTTATTCAATTTTGTATCAAAGAATCGTTATTTAGCAATGACTTAATTTTTACTTTGTGTTTTTCATCTAATTTCATCTCTGTGTCTTTGTTACCCTCCTCCCTCTACCCACCCCCTTGGCTCCCCATTAATATTTTACTTTTGGAAATAATGCTACCAAGGCATGATTTCCATCTGGTGGTGAAAGAAGGTAACTATATTCTAAGGAGCAGCTGTAGGAAAAAAAAATCTTTCTCACAGTTTGCATTCTAGGAACATTTGTTCATTTGTTTCAGTCATGTCTCATTCTTTGTGATCCTATTTGGGTTTTTCTTGGCAAAGAAACTAGCATGTTTTGTTTTTCCAGTTCATTTTACATATGAGAAAAATGAGGCAAACAGGATTACGAGAGTTGCCCAGGGTCACACAGCTAATAAATATCTGAGGTTGGATTGAAACTCAGTTTCCTGGTTCCAGTCCTGGAACTCTAACCACCGTACAACTTAGCTGCCCTGCATTCTAGAATTCATTGCTATATTTAACAAACAGTAAGAACTTCCTATACCTAATTTTGTACTTGTTAATGTGTTCTTTAAAATAATCCCCATGCTGTTTCATTTGTATATGTGTGTATATGATTTACCTTTACAGATTAAATAAATCAATACAGGACCAAAAATAATAACGGGAAGATTTAAAGGTCATATGAGAAAGGAGAATAAAGATGGCAGCTGGGTGGCTCAGTGGATTGAGAGCCAGGCCCAGAGATGGGAGGTCCTGGATTCAAATCTGGCCTCAGACATTTCCCAGCTATGTGACCCTGGGCAAGTCACTTGACCCCCATTGCCTAACCTTTACCACTCTTCTGCCATGGAACCAATACATAGTAGTAATTCTAAGATAGAAGGTAAGGGTTTAAAAAGAAAAGAAAAAAGAGGAAGAACTATAGGAGGAGAAGTAGAAGAAAAACAACTGCCTGATCACATGGGTGAATGGGGATATAATTAGGGATATTGACTCAAAATGAGCACCCTAGTGCAAATATCAATAATATGGAAATAGGTCTTGATCAGTGACACGTGTAAAAAACCCAGTGGAATTGTGTTGGGTTGGGAGGAGAGAAGGGATGGAACATGAATCCTGTAACCATGGGCAAATGTTCTTAATTAATTAATTAATTAATTAAAAGATAGCATAAAAAATAAAAAGAAAGGAAAAAAAGAAAGGAAAGAGAATAAATACAATAAGAATCATAACTTAATTCAATAATTAATTTCAATAAATATTTAATACCTGCTCTGCATCTAATTTTCTGCCAGATGATATGGGAAATATCAAGTGATTTGAAGCACAGTCCTTACCTATAAGTCAATGGCAGTTTAGTTAGAGAAACCAGTTAAATTAGAATACAAAGCATAGGAACCAGTTAAATTAGAATACAAAGCAATCAGTATGTGATAAGTTCTCAAATAGGCAGTCTTGCTTATTTGGTCTCCAAAAGAAGGTGTTTCAATGGAGAAGAAAGGTTCTCCTGGTTCAGACCAAAGGTCCATCCATCCAGGTCCTGGGAAAGTATTTGATTCATGCCCCTAAGAAGGCTATTTCATTTCCTTCCATTTGTCTTACCTCAGAAAGGTGCAAGGAGTAAGTTGGGAAGGTAATTGAAGCATCCCTAATTTTTGCCTTCTAGATTGGACAGCTGCAACGTTATTTAAAAGTAGGGGTCAGTAGCATTTCCAAAAGAGGATGAGAAGATTCTGAGCCTTGTGCTTCCTGTGTGTTGGAGACCTTTGAAAAGGGTCAGCTGCTAATTTCAGAGAAGCAAGAGAAGAATCTTTCTCCATAGAGTGGAAACAGATGAGTGGATAGGAATTAGAGAGGTTTTGGTTCTTCTGAGGGAGCCAGGAGTCATGTCGTGTCAGCTATCTGGAGGGGTTAGTGGGAAGCCATTCTTTCTAGACAGGTAAAGCATACAGGCTCTGGGGAAGGGGCACGCTGGAGTCAGTCCATAGAACATTGAATGCTGGACTGTTCACCATCCTGGTCATGCATACACATACGTAGGCACCTTGTGTAAGCAGAGAGGTGAAGTGACTATCAGAGGGAACAGAATGAAAGAGCTGGAATTCATAGGTCTATGCAGGGAAGAGCCAGAGAGAAATTCTTTACCTCTTTTTCAAAGAAAAAAAGTTTAGAATCATTTAAGGGAATGCAGCATTCACCTGACTGATTCAAGGTGGTCAGTTGGAACTGCTACAGTTGTCTAGGAAACCAAGTGGAAGGAGAGGAATAGTAAAGAGGGTGAGAGAGAGTTATTTTTTTCTGATTGCACATGCACTTTTTGCATTCCCCATTAGGGAGGAAAACTCATATTTAGGAGGCCTATTAACACTTCTGGAAAACAACTTTTTTCTAGGCTATGCTTTTGGTTATCTGAATCATTTGAGAAATTTAATCCCTTCCTAAAGTGGGGAAATAGCACAGAGCCATAAGCCTCTGGGGCATTTAACCAAGGTTGTATTGGGTGACTATTACGAAGAAAGAAGACCTCTTCTCACTTACAGATGGAAAATTGAAGCAGGGAGAGGGGAATGATTTGCCTAATTATAACAGGTGTAAATTATATAGCTGGGGAGTCCAAAATAAGAGCTGTTGTTTTGATTAATTGTAGGGCATCTTAATGGTGTCACCTTTGGGTTTAATCTGTAGCTACTATGGTGCTAGAAATCAAAATGAGAGGGTTTTTACATATAAATCAATAAGTTAGTATATGGGTGCATACCTGGGCCATTCTAGTCTTTTATATCCATGGTTGTTGCTGCAAGTTCCTGGGTCTGGATGCATTTTAACTTCTAGTAAAAAAGTATGCCTCAGGCTTCTCTTTTTTTGTTGTTTTATGGATAGGATATTTGTAAATTTACCTAAAGCCAAGGTCAATAACATTTAAAAAATAGCATGAAGATCCAAGTAAAAGATAATTCTTTGCTGGGTATCTGCCTAGCTTTGAGGCAGCTAGTTGCCAAGGTGCATGGAGTGTAGGACCTAGAGTTAGGAAGGTGTGAGATGTAAATCCTGCCTCAGGTAACTACTATGTGGCCCCAAGTCATTTGACCTCTGCCTCAGTTTCCTTGACTATAAAATGGGGATAATAAAAGCACTAGTCAATATGGCTGTTTTAAGGATCAAATGAGACTGTATACATATATATGCAAGTCAATATATATACATATATTCTCTCTATATGTAAAGCATCATATAAATGTTAAATATTTATATTATAGTTATATATATTTTAAGCCCTATACCCCTGAACAAGTCTCTCCTCTGTCCCTTACTGTTCCACTGTCCATCTCAGAAAGCTTCAGTTATAGTTCTAGATCTTCTCAGGTTCAACAAGAGACTAAAGTACTTCCTGAGTAATTCTAGAGCAGCAGAGTAAGAGATACTGGCACTGTGGTATTGATATAGAGACTTGGAAACTGAGGCATCACTTGCTTCAGACAGATAGGCTAATGGAGCTGGCATGGAGAGACAGTAGTTTGATGGTGATCATTCTAGTCTTCAATATTTTTAACTCTTTAAATGTGAATTTAAGTTTGGCTTTGCTTGTAGGTAAATTAGGGGCCCATCTATATTATGTCATTTTAGGAGAACCATGAGGGTCTTATTCCATCTCTATCAAGCAGATTACCTTGGTGCCAATGCCTAAAATTCATTTCACGGGGACAAGGATTTTAATTCTAGTCAGAAAAATATGAAAATGCAAATATACGTGGTAAAGATAATATAGTTCCTAAAAGTCAGTCATTCTGGGATGTAAATGGCAGATAAGGGGAAAAGAGTAGGTGCTTGAAGGGATCTACAAAAGGCCAGATTGCTCCCTGAAGAGAGAAAGTGGTCCCCCAAAAGGCTTATGGAGAATAATCCTGGTTTACTGTCTTTTCAAGGCTAGTAACAATAATAAGCACAACTGTTTGCTTGTTAATCTTTTGCTTTACTGGAAGGAATACATAAAAAATACCGGCTTGGTACTAAAATGAAAGGTTTCTTGCATAGTCTGCTGTCAAACATACAGCCAGAACCTTCTTTCAATGACAGGTGATTTGGGAACCCAGTTATTCTGTCTTTCACACATTTTTTTTACTTTGCTCTCCATGCTGTTGGTAAATAAATCATTCTTCAGCTTATTGGAAAGCTTCAAATAGCTATAATTGGACCTGCACATATGACCTGATTTTTCTTTCCACTTTAGTTTTGGATAGCAAAAGACAGCTTTGAATTTGGAGAAGACCACCCAATTTATGACATTCAATTCCCTATTTTGGTACATGGATTGTAGGGCTCTCAAATGATGAGTACTAAGAACAGACGGTAGACTTAAATACACATTCAAAATGATTTTCTTCCAAGCTATGCAATTGATCTCACAGTCAATTCACATTGACTTCATTTACACATCCAATTATTTTAACAAGGTATAATGTGTCTCTTGCAGATAAGTCCAGTCATCCTTCTCTAGCTCTGAAAATCATGCCATATTTTCTTGTTCCTTTTGGACTGAAGAAGGCAAATCATTTTCCAGTAGAATTTGCTCTGAAAGGTCCTGAGGGTAAAAGCTCAGGCCCATTAAGGATTTTGATGAATAAATCCATTTGGATTGATTTAATGCCATTTATTTAATTTAATTGTTATTACCTGCACAGGTAGGTTCTTGGATGCTTCCCTGACAAAAGCCACGTTGTTAATAGAGGTGGAGAATCTTGGGAGATTTAATTAGAAAGAGCTAATTACAAACATTGTGCTCTGGCCTAGATGATATAGTTCTTTACTTTGTTTTGGAAGATGAAGATGAAGTATGTTAAAGACCCATAGTTCTGAATTTGACTCTGCCTTTGACCAATTATAAGATACCTCCCATTTTACTATAGACATAATGTTTTCAACTCCATGCCTGGTCTTTCTCTTAGACTAGAAAGCTTTTCTTTCTACTTACCCAAAGTCTTCCCATCTAATTTTTCTTCCCCCTGTCCCCATTAATTATTTCCATGAAATCTTCCATTATTAGCATCCAGGCTCATAAATCTAATGCTCTGGATTTTCATTCTATTTGTACATCAATCTATACAGGTGAAGAAGCAATTATATGTAATCTGGTACTGTTTGATATTTGAATTATGTTATCCTAGTCTCTCTGAGAAGACTGCAATCTTCCCTGTGGAGGGGGCCATGTACTATATTTCTTTTGTATTCTTAAAATGCCAGTGACAGGTATTTGTTCAGTCAATAATTGCTTAACAACCTCTTCCTTTGAAGTTAATACTATCCAACTACACCCCTCTTTCCTGATCCTTTGGTGCTCCAACCCTAACAACCTCCTGGCTACTCTTCACTTTTCTCTGTGATTATGGCACCTGGCTCTCTCTCCTTCATCTTACATTATCATTAGCTCCAGAGAATTTGACACCCACATTGATGGCATTCTAGCACACTCTTCTCACTCTTCATTTAAAATTATTTTTATTAAATAAATGTGTTTGTTGGCCACATCAAAGTTGCTTTTTCCCTTCCTCCTCTCCCTGTACCAGAGAAGACATCACTTAAAAATAGTTATCTATAAAGTCTATATCTTTTTTCATTATTTCTCTATCAGTTCTTTCTTTGGAGATAGATGTTCACAAGTTATTCTTCAAACATTAGTTCTGTAGCTTTTGGTTCTACTCATTTTGTTTTTATAATTTCATGTAGATTTTTCCATTTAAAAAATTAATCTACTCATTTCTTACTGTATAGTAGTATTCCCTCCCAATCACATGCTACAAATTGTTCATTTATTCCCCAATTGATGGACATCCCCTCAATTTCCAGTTCTTTGTCATCACAAAGAGAGTTGATATAAATATTTTAGGATGCATAGGTTCTTTTCCTTTTCCCTGATCTCTTTGAGAAACAGACCCAACAGGGATATTGCTGGGTCTAAGGGCAAACACAGTTTTATACCTCTGGAAATAATTCTAGATTGCTTTCTTCACTTTTCTAACAAACAAATGAACAAACAAAATCAACCACAAACATACAAGGAATATAATCTCACATAAAACATTTTTCATTTTTATAATACTGGTGTTACAGCATAAATTGTTCTTTTGGTTCTGCCTACTTCACCTTCTGTTAGCTTATATAAGCTTTCATACTTCTATAAAGTCATTTCCTTCTTCATTTCTTATAACAATAGTATTCTAATGCATTCATGTATTATAATTTATTAAGCTATTCCCCAATCCATGGGACCTCCTTAGTTTCCAGTACTTTACCACTACTAAAAAAGCTGCAATAAAAATTTTTTCTGCATGAGACTTTTTCTACTTTTCTTTGATCTCTTTTGCCTCACATTTTCTTTTTCTACTTTTGAAGGTAATATGTAGAGCTTATTATATACTTTTTAAAGCAAAAAGTAGAAAATGGAAATTTAGATTCAAATATTTTTCTCCTTTTCATGCTTTATTATTTATATGGAAATATATCTTCAAATTTAGAGATCTGGTTCGAATCTGGAATTGACTTCTCTTTCCTTCTCTTCAGGAGTCCTTATTTTCAGGAGTCCTCAAAGCATACTTTACTTTGCATTATTTGATATGTTTCTGTGACCCTTTGTCTTTATCATTTCTTACAAGGCAGTCATCTTCCTTTATATTAATGTAACTTTATATTAATGTGACATACATGCATAATGTACTATTTAGTCAGTTAGAGGTCCTCGAATCTTTTCGCTTAGACCAGTGATGGGCAAACTTTTTAAAGAGGGGGCCAAAGGAAAGGAAATGCTCATTTATCAGTCTGTTTCTAAGGCAACTCTTACAAAGTTTCATTGTATTGTATCCTACTCACTGTAGTCATCAAATTAGGAATAATGTTGCATGGCTGGATAGAACATTTTAGGGGGTCACATCTGGCCCATAGGCCATAGTTTGCCCATCACTGGCTTAGACTATTTTTATTAGCTTCCTAACTATCTTCTTGCTTTGATTCTATTTCTTCTCCACTCTATCATTTATGTTGCTATTTGAATTCTTTTCCTAATGTATCCAATATGATCATACCTTCTATTCAAAAACCTTCACTGGCTCCCTATTGCCTAATAAATAAGGTATAAGTTTTTGAATTTCATTTAAAGCCCTCTATAATTTTTCCACAAACTAACTGATCAGTCTTACATATTATTTCTTCCTATCAAAGAGTCTACATTTCATAAAAATAGGAAAACTTTTCATCCCAAATTCTCACCCTATCCTCTGTGATTTATGTTACCAACCATCACCAACATCATGCTTAGATTGGATTCTTCCTCACACATTAGCTTCATTTGTTGAGGTTCCTATCCTCTTTCTAGATCCAAATTCAGATGACAGTTCAATAAGTTAGTCAAATTTCCAACTGGAAAGGATCTTTGAGAAGCATAGTTAATTTTATTTTTACAAATAAAGGATCTGATCTTCCAAAATAGTCAATTGACATCTGAATTCACAGAATTAGTAATTAACAGAACTGGAATTTGAACCCAACTCTTCTGACTCCAAAATCCAGTCTCTTTTGTCCCATTCTCTCTGCTGCTTCCCTTCCCCTCCTCTGCATTATTTTCCTTTGCCTGGATGCTTCACAGTTTTCTCTGTTGTATTACAATTATTTTTGTACTTCCTTCCCCCCATACCTTAGATGACAAAACTCATGAAAATATGTGTGTGTGGGTCATTTCTGTCTTTGTATACCTAGTACTGAGCACAGTGACTTTCTTAATAATTGTTTGTTTAATTGATTTGAACTGCTGCTTGCTTGATTAACTGTTGTGATCTGATATCTGTCACTTTTGCTTTCAGGACATCATTTGCAAAAGAAGATGACATTTCTATTACTAACATGCACAGAAAGCCTGAGATTCATGGATAATCAGATTGAGCCTGCTTGACAGTTGCTCATTTAGGTTCTTTGACCTTCATGACAAGCCATGAGAGAAGAGTCAGTTTGGTCAGTCAGGCTATTCTCCATCTGTTTAGTAGGGGTAGTTTGCAAGAAGCTTATCTGACTGCATAAGGGATGCTGCCCAACTTTACCACCAAAAATGTACTAGTGCACCAACTCTTATAGTTAATTAAAGACACCCCATCCACCCACCCCCATCCACACATACATATTCACACACACACACACACACACACACACACACACACACACACACACACACACACCCAACAACCTGATTCAGATGTTAATAGAAGTGTATTGAAGCCAGAAAGATCGAATTTAGAGAATTAGGCTTATGACAGGGTCTCTGAGCAGTTATTTCCAGCAAATTTCATCTTTCCCTGAGGTGAATTTTCCTCAAGGGCATGGGTCATGTTTTACTTTTATGCTCAGAATGGTTGCCATGGGAAATTTTGGCTTTGCATTGGGCCAATAGCTTGAAATCCCTGCAGCTGGAGATTTTATACCATTCTCTACCCAAAGTCAACAAGCTGGAAACTATTATTGCAGAAATGTCTTAGATTTAAGTTTAGTGTGTCTTCCAAATATACTAGCCCAATTATCTTTAGAATCTGCAATTCTGGCCACGTTGATTTAGGCATTAAAAAGCTCCTGTATAAAGGGAGAGAATGCTAATAACTAGTGTTTTATTGCCTAAAAGTGATCCTAAATTGACTTTGAAAACTCCCTAGCCTATGGGGCTCCAAACGTGTTAAAAAATTTCACTTCCCCCTGCTACTATTCATAGTTTAATCTTTCATTTGATAACTTGTTCTAATATGTTTGTAGTCCATTCTGTCCTGTACTAGTTGGAACTGGCTAACCCACCATTTCTGGAGGAGAAATATCTTAGAAATCTAGTTTTATTGTTGGCATTTGGTCCCAAGAATCTATAAATTGTGGGCTCTCCTGGATGTAGAAGGGAGTCAAATCTCCTTAAGCTTTATAGCCTCCAAGTCAACAAGGTTTTTTTAAAAAACCACTATTACAAGTGAGGATTAGAAACTGAGGATACTTTTACTTTGATGGATCCTTGATCTTATCCATGAGAGTACTTCCTCCATTGGTGATTATCACAACCCATCCTTGTCTTCTCATCAAATGTGATTTGTAGCTATTTCCTCCAATAGAGCTTCTAGAATGGGGAAACATTTTCCTTTACTATCTTGCATCCTCAAGGCCTTTCTCTGTGTCTTTTTTTTTTCCTTTTCCATTTTGTGGGTCTCAAGACAAAGAAAAAAGCTACTCAAGACTCCACCTCCCTCAAGGATCTCTGACTATATTTTATCTATCTATCTATCTATCTATCTATCTATCTATCTATCTATCTATCTATCTATCTATCTACTATTGCTCTGGGGCTATATCTAATACAGCCAGGATCTTTCAGAGGGAAACAAGTAGATATGATATATTTTGATGTCCAATAAATCTCTGACAAAATTTTATTTTAAAAATTGAACTAGTAGAGTCCTTTACTATACAGAGAAATACAAATGGTGGGATTCTTCAGAAATTAGACTTTTAAAAGAAATATTAAGTGATGTGGAAAAGATAGTTCACCATAGAATATATAACTCCACTGCTTCCCCAAGGTTCACAGATGACACCAACCCCTTCCATGTAGTGAGGAGCCAAAGATATGTGCAGAAACTTGAAGAAGTTATCACCAGGCCTAATGAATGGGCTGGAGAGCTATAGTAAGCTCAATGGAGAGCAGGTGAAAGGTAAAATCTGCAGGGAAAATAATCTAAACCATAATTAAAAAATAATAATTGACTTCATCTGCCCAAATTATGCCATAACAAAGGGAGCTAGGAGTCATTACTGTTTCCTAAAGCCAATGGGCTAGTGTGCTACTGTTGCCCAGAATTCCAAATGCATATCAAAAGAAGAAAAATTATAATTGGCAGCTGGTCCTTATATAAAAATTCACATCACATAGACTTCCCAGTTGCTAAATTTCAAGGCAATATAGAATTGAATTGGAGAAAGTCAAGAAGAGAATAAGTAGAATATCATAGAATAGTAATACAAGTAATTTAATAATAAAACCTACCTGGGGCTGGTGGCTGTTGTGAGGATCAAATGAGATAACATAAAATAATATAAAATATTAAAACCCATAAAATTTCATTGTTATTGTTATTACTTGAGAAAGATGCCATCAAGTTCAGCTTCCTCCTTTTACAAATGAGAAAACCAAGTCCCATAGAGGTGGTGTGGTTTGCCTTAATTAAGCAGTGACATTTCCAGGACTAGAATCCAGGTCTTCTTACTCCCACTCTGGTGTTCTTTCTGTATACCACAAGCAGTGTCTTTTGAGAACAGATTAAGAAAATGTTAGGCTCTTTCAGGACATAAGACGAAGTCTGAAAGTGGATATTTGAAAGCATAAAATGTCATGAATGATAAAGTAAATAAGAATTTATTCACTGAAACAAGAATATTAGAATGAACTCACTGAAGCTTGAGAGAGAGAGGCATTTAGGATAAATAAATTTAAGTGCTATTTAAATCCAGTGAAGAGTAAATTTAAAAAATTCATTACCTCTAAGAAAGGAACCTGGTCAAAAAAAATAACCTAGAAAAGTGCTTAAATTTGTAGAAGTTAGATTAGTTGGGGTTGTTTCACTAATTATGGTCTAAAAACAATACTGTTTTCCACAACACATCTCTTGGTATCTGATAGACCAACTGGCAGACAGATAGACAGATGAACTACTTGACAGACAGACAGACAGACAGATAGATAGATAGATAGAGCACTTTTATTTAGCACTTGTTTGAACCAAGCATTGTGCTACATGTTGGGCATACAAATATAAAGAGAAAAGACAGTTCTTGCACTGAACAGTTTTATATTCTAATCAAAGATGGAACAAAAAGAAGCTGGAAAGCAGATGTGGGGGTCACAAGATGGAGAGGAGGAGAACTGGATAGGTACATGGTTGATGATAGGAAAATGAAGAGGTTTAGGAGACATAAGGCTATGCTTTCTTTCCTGTTGGAAAAATTGTCAAACCACCATGGAAGAGAGAATGGTCTAGTCCAGTGATGGGCAAACTTTTTAAAGGGGGCCAAAAGGAAAGGAAATGCTCATCTGTCAGTCTGTTTCTAAGGCAACTCTTTCAAATTTTCATTGTATTGTATCCTACTCATTGTATTTGTCAGATTAGGAATAAATGCCGCTCATCCAGATAGAACATTTCAGGGGGCCATATCTGGCCCGTGGGTTGTAGTTTGGCAATCACTGGACTAGCCAATATGGAAGCAAAGTGATAAATGTTGGAGGGGATGTGGCAAAATTGGGACACTAATACATTGCTGGTGGAGTTGTGAATGGATCCAACCATTCTGGAGGGCAATTTGGAACTATGTCTAAAGGGCTTTAAATGACTGCCTACCCTTTGATTTAGCCATACCACTGTTGGGTTTGTACCTCAAAGAAATAATAAGGAAAAATACTTGTACAAAAATATTCATAACCATGCTCTTTGTAGTGGCAAAAAATTGGAAAATGAGGGGATGCCCTTCATTTGAGGAATGGCTGAACAAATTGTGGCATCTGATGGTGATGGAATACTATTGTGCTGAAAGGAATAATGAATTGGAGGAATTCCATGTGAACTGGAAAGACCTCCAGGAATTGATGCAGAGTGAAAGGAGCAGAACCAGAAGAACATTGTACAGAGACTGATATACTGTGGTACAATCGAATGTAATGGACTTCTCTACTAGCAGCAATGCAATGATGACCCAGGACAATTCTGAGGAATTTATGAGAAAGAATGATATCAGCATCCAGAGAAAGAACTGTGGGAGTAGAAACACAGAAGAAAAACATGATTAATCACGTAGTTCATTGGGGATATGATTGGGGTTTTGATGTTAAAAGATCACTCTAATAAAAATATGAATAACATGGAAATCAGTTTTGAACAATGATACATGTAAAACTCAGTGAAATTCCTTGTTAGCTCTGTGAAATGGGAAAAGAAGGGGGGAAATCATGAATCATGTAACCAAAAGAAATTTTTTTGAATGTGGTGAGTTGCTGGGCAGTATTGCATCCATAGCATATCAAGAGATTGGAGTCAGTTTAAATTCTCATGTCACCACCTATGTTTCACTGCCTTGATTTGTTGGTTTCTCTATTTCCTTGGTCTCTTGAAAATTTAGCAAGCATTTTGCCTTTCAAGTGTACAATCGCCATCTTGTGGCAAAATTCAGTAACTACAGGACTGTGGACTTTTAAATTGAATTGGAGATGGGGAAAAATAAGTTTTTTTTTTGTTTTTATTCTCAAAATAATTCTTAATAGGGTAGCACAGTGGACCACTCTGGTACTTAAAGCATCTGTCCATCATGGTCATTTTCCCTTCATTGGGAACAGATCACACAACTTCCTGGACCTTCTTATCCTAGCAGATTCTTGTCATATTTTCCCTTCAATCCCATTCAAGATCTATCCAAGGTGCTGATATCGTCTTTAAGCATTTTGTGGATAACAGTGTTTATATGTTACCTTTTGTTTCTTCCATGACTTTTCTTCTTTCTTTTGTGGTCATATATTGACTTGATGATAGCTTTTCTATAATTTCTTGCATGTAAGTCATCATTTATAATATAACAGAGTCTACTTATACCCATAATGTAACTCTCCATGGCCTTTTTTGAGTTTTTGAAAATTATGATGTTCCATGATTTGTTATTATAAATTATCACTGGGAGAATATTGATGTTGAAAAGTTTAGATTTTGTTTTGGGACCTCCTGGGAGCACTAAAAGGCTTGACTAATTTCCCAAATGTAATCCAGGCTGTTCTAATCTTCCTATTCATCTCTGGGCCCATATTATTATAAATATTCAGATATAATGATACAGATGTATCTAAGATGCTTATACTGATGGATTAAGTCGATGGTGAATCAATTCAGTTGCATCTGGTCAATACATGTTCTTCATCCACTTGATATTCCTTGTGTTTATTGCTACACATATAAACATTTATATGGTACCTGCTGGATTTCAGGCACTGCCCCAACTACTTTATAAGTATTTTCTCATCGTCAGATGAATGATGTTTTCCAAGGCTAAATCTCACCAAATCCTCACAGATTTATCAGAGGACATCTCCAACCACCTACTCTCTGAGAGTACCCTTCAGAGAGTGAGTGACCAGTTTTCCCAACTGCCTTTCCCCAGGGATTCTGGGATCCCCTCTTAAAGGACCCACAACCTATTCTCTGTCTTATCTAATTAAAGGGGACAAGTCAAAATGTAGAAACCCCTTTCTCTAATCTATAACTCTTGCTTCTAAATATCCCAGATAATTACTTATTAGCTAGTTAACTAATTAATAACAAACTAATCTTTACACCTCCAAGTGTCCTGGCATTGCTCTCAAGGTAGTTAGTTGGTGTAGGGGCTAGAGCTCCAGGCCTGGAGTCAGAAAGACCTGAGTTCAAATCCTACTTCAAGTATTTACTACCTGTGTGACTAGGCAAGTCACTTAACTTCTGTCTGTTTCAACTCCCTCATCTGTAAAGTGTGTATAATAATAAATTATACCACCTAGGGTTGTTATGAGAATAAAATGAGGTATTTATAAAGGGCTCTGTAACCTTAAAGCACTTAATAAATTCTAGCTTTTATTATTTCTACAACTACACTTTCCTTGTTGGTGACTGCCAGATTTTGAAAAATATTCCCCTTGTTGGTTTGTCCACTTTTTGAAGGATTAACTAATCATTACGGTAATGCAAGAAAATGTTAGGTCCTCTTCTTTGGCCAGAAAGTTCTAGCAGATGTCTTGTTAACTGAAGACTCCCACCACTATAATGTCATGTTACCATGCCAGATTTGTGATGTTTCCCAAACTCCTCATCTATTTTTTCTTTGTGTCCAGATGGTTTGTGTTATACTCCCAATGACAAGATCTAATCTTGATTTTATTTTTTTCTCCTAGAAATGAAATTCTCATCATCATGCTTCTCTACTCGACTTTCTGAATTGCCGCATGTAAATATATCTCCTTGACATACAATGCTACTCTGCCTTATCCATTTAACTTATTATTTAACAACTCATGGATAATACAAAGCCTTCACAACTTTTAAAAATAAACCTTACCTTTTCTCTTAGAATCATTACTAAGTATTGGTTCCAAGGCAGAAGAATTGGTAAGGGCTAAGCAGTGAAGGTTAAGTGACTTACCCAGAGTCACACAAGCTAGGAAGAGTCTGAGGACAGATTTAAACCCAGGACATCTCATTTGCAGGACTGGCTTTCTATCCACTGAACCACGTAGCTGCTCCTCCCTATCCCCCATCACAACTTTTATACAGAATTTTTTTAAAAGATATTCTCGTGAATCCAAGGTTGTTTTGCTTTCTGGTAATATGGTAGATGTGTTCATTTAGTACATACATTAACACATAGTAATCAGTCATTAAACATTTATTAAGTGGTGACTAGGTACTTAGTACAAAAAGAGGTAAAAGGCAGCCCCTGAACTCAAGGAGCTCACAAGTTAACAGAGAAGATAAGAAGCGAACAAGTGATATACAAAACAAATAGGAATTAATTTAAAGAAGGAAGATCCTGGGGGTAAAGAAGAAGTGATTTGAGTTGGGACTTAAAGGAATTCAAGGAATCCAATAAGTGGAGATGAGGAGGGAGATTATTCCAGACATGGGAGACAGAGAAAATGCACAGATCCTAGAGATGGTGTATCTCATCCAATGAACAGCCAAGACATTAGTGTCACTGGATTAAAGAGTGTGTAGTAGGGAATAATATATATATATTTAAAAAAATATTTGAAAGATAGGAGGAGACTTTTTTTAAAGGGCTTTGAATGTCAAACAGAGCAATTTTTATTTGATCCTGAAGGTGATAGGGAGGCACTGGGATTTATTGAACAGGGAGAAGACATGGTCAAAACTGTACTTTAGATGACTGAAAGTAGCATGAATGAGAATGGGGAGAGACTTAAGGCAGGAAGTCCCACCAGCAGGCTGTTCTTTGCAGTAGTTCCAAACATAAGATGAGGAGGGTCTGTACCCAAGTGGTGGAAGTCTCAGAGGAGAGATATTCAAGAGATATGGAGAGAGTATATATGGTAAACACACACCATTATTTAACTACCAATGTATGAGATTCTATCAGTGCAGTATCTTACTTTAAGAGACAGTTTTCCCCTCCCAATTCTAACAAAGGAGACAGTACAATCCTAGAGGAAATGAAAGTGAAAATGAAGCCCATCCAGATGCATCAACTCTTCAGAAGGAGATGCAGTCATGTGATGCCCACAGCAGTCCAGAAAATGGTCTCTACTTCAGTGAGACTTTGGTGAAAAACTTGTTTTCTGATGAACTCTCACTTTCTCCAGCTCAAATTAGCCCTTCTAGACGGTGAGCTGGCAGCTGCAGTTCCATCATATTGTTTCTGTTACTAATCCTTTCTTCATTTCCTTTAGTGGTATTTGTTACCTATGATGTACACTCGTGTTACATAAGTCTGATAGCAGGATGAGAAGAAAAGGTTTTTCTTGCAGCTTTTTTCCTTATCCTTTCATAATAAATTTGATAAAGAACTGCTTTAAGGTATATTTAAATGACACTCAAACTATGACTAACCTGGGTTCTCTCTTGTAGCACATTACCTCAGTTTTTCTGAATTCTTCCTTGATCCTATAATAATTTTTTCTAATAATAAAAAAGGAATCAAGTTATTTGTGCAAACTTCTGGTCTAGTGGATACAAGACTGGATTTAGAGTAAGAAAAAATGAAGTTTTCATCCTTCCTCAGATACATACTAGTTATATTACTCTGGGTATATTAATCTGTTGTATCCTCAGTTTCATCATCTGTAAAATGGGGGAAATAATCACAATTGTCTTAAAGGATTGTTATGAGGATCAATTGAAATAATATACATATATATGTACATATACATATATATAAAGCACTGTGCAAACTTCAAAGTACCATAAAATGTTAATGATGATTATTTCCATGGGAAACTACGTGGTGTAATGAATAGAGGGGAGTCAGATCTTAAGTCAGGAAGGTCTGAGTTCAAATATGGACTCAGATATTTATTAGCTTTGTGATCCTGGGCAAAGTCACTTAACCCTGTTTGCTTCAGTTTCTGCATCTGTAAAATGAGCTGAGAAGAAAATGGTAAACCACTCCAGTAAGTTTGTCAAGAATACCCCAAATGGGGTCATTAAGAGTCAGATATGATTGAAACATGACTGAGCAACAGAAAAGGGTAAGACTTAGGCTTAGAGATGGGAAATCCTGGGTTCAAATTTGAATCCCAGATACTTCCCAGCTGTGTGACCCTGGGTAAGTCACTTAACCCCCATTGCCTACCCTTACCACTCTTCTGCCTTAGAACCAATATGAAGTATTGATTCTAAGATGGAAAGTAAATGTTTAAAAAACACTAAGAAATGGACCTTTGTGGGAAATTTGAGAAGATATGACCATTTTAAAGAGGTAGTGTGGTCTAATGAATAGCATGTTACCCTTGGAATCTGGAAGACCTGGGTTCAAATCCTTTCTACAACACTTAATAGCTGTCTCTAGAGACCAGATCAAGTCACTTAGCCTAAGTCTCAGTGGCCACATTTGTAGAGCAAGGGAATTGGAATTGATGACTTTTCTGGCCCCTTCCAGCTGGAAGTCCAAGATTTAATGATTTTTGATCCTGATAATATATGTGTTGTCACAAAGTACAGTCCAACTAAAATGGTAACAGTGAAATATGTCAGGTCCATCATATCCTTTGCTCCCCACCCCACTTCCCCTTATCAAGACCTCCTTATACTAATGCATAAATGATTGATGAAGCTTTCTCTGGTACTTGTCCCAGAAACATTTGCAGTTTAGCCAATGATAAAGCCTCTATTTTAGCTGATGACAAAGGGATAAAACATTAATTTTATTTTTTCAAAGAGCTATGCAGAAGAGACAAGGTCGTAAGTAGACTTCCTAGTTTCCCCCTGAAGAGCCATGAGGATGACTTCCCACATTATTTACATATATATGGCATATAAGACCAGTTCTAATTGCCCTAATTCTTAAAGTGTCACTTTCTAAAGTGAGGCTTTAAGAATCCTGAAACAATTATTTAGTGGTAAATTATGCCAACTGGCCAGGTCCCATCAAAACTGCTATGTGAAAGAATTCAAGTCAATGTTTTACTCTCTTTAGAATCTACACTCCATTCTATTCCCTCGCCCCCATAACAAAAGTGCTAAAAGTTTTACTATTAAAATATGAAAATGAGGATTTTTGAGAATACATTGACATTGTTTGATGGGACCAGATATCCTCTTTTTCCTTTAGTCCCTGTCCTCCTTTCCTATTGCGCCCTCTAATCTGCCTGGCATCCCACCTCCTAATTGTCTTGCTGCCCTTTGGTTTCCTGTAGATTGTGCCTAAAGCACTCTACCCAGTTGGTATCACATGCTCTAAAACTATTATCTTTTCCAACATCAGCCTTATTCACTGACAGACTACCTTCATAGGGAGTAGCATTTCAAGGACACAGGAGATGATTCTCTCTGCTCCTCTCCAAGTCTCCCTCATGTCCTTAGCAATGGCTAAAATTTGCTTAACCAGAATAGTAAAAGTATAGATAATCTAAAACTTAATGTACAAATATTCCTGGAAACTGCTAATGAAACATACTTCCTTCTCAGGAGAGAGATGGTGAATAAAAGCTTCAAAATAGGGCATACATTTCTAGAAAGAGCCAATGTATTTCATTTTGCTTTTTCCTATTAAAAGGGTATTATTCTATTGGAAAAGTGAAGGGGATCATTGGGAAGTGAAAACAGTTAAGAAAATTTGAAAAATATAAATAAAATATTCAAAATTAAAACAATACAATAATAAATATTCTTAGAAAAGGTAATATAGTGACTTAAACTCATCTACATTGAGTTGTAAAGGACTTATATAAGATTCTTTATGGAAGGCTCTGGATACTTGAAAGAGAAGAGGGCAGAAGTGTACTGGGACCAGTTCAAATTAGATTTGGGAAACTATTCATTGATTATCTAGACTTAATAAGGTAATAGAGAAAATCTTAATGATATTAAGTTAAATATGTGTTATTTGTTTTTTTAATCTTTATCAGTATTTTGCTAGGTGTGATACTAGGCGAAAGTCAAAGTTCTGAACAAAAACTTTAGCTTCTAAACAATCTTGTCTCACTTTTCTCTTTCACTCACAAATCTTCATTCTCTTAGTGTCTGGCTTCTAGTTAAGTGTCACTGGGACAAATGATGTGTTAAAATATAAATATGTATATATATATTCACACTAACGTTTTGATATAATAACATGTTAGATTTGGCCTTGTCAAAAGTGTCAGAGAATTGTCAAAAATTCTCAAAATAAAATTAATTTTAATTTACTTTTACATTAAATATATACTACATGACACTTTTAGGAGTGGAAAGAAGATAAATTTGAAAAACCAAATCAAAAGTGGTATTGATTGAAAATATTACTCTTTCTAGAAATATTTGTATTTTAAAAGAAGATACATGAAGAGGGGCAGGCCTTAATTCAAAGGAATGAATGACCCTTGGTGACATTTTAGACATTAAGGTAAATTAGAAGGAAGAGGAGATCTATTTTGGCAAAGGAGCGTTTCCATTGCTATTTAAATCACATCATGTACATAGTCATCAACTTAGCCTGTGTATTAGATATGGGCTTACTCCTGAGGCAACCTAAGGTCAAATTACAAAATGAAGTTTGGGGATGAAGATAGACTATTTATCAGTGCTATAATTGGAATTCCCAACTAAGTGATTTTGAAAGTCTTCCACTATCACTTCCACTGGTTCCACTAATTGCTGACTCAGTGACCTTGCGACAGTATTTTGTTCTAAAACAGGTATCTATCCAGTGGGTTTCTGGAGAGGGTAAAGTAGAACAGTTATGTCAAAACACTAAATGGTACATAAGGATCCCTGAAGGCTGCATATCCACTGTCCACATTGACTTAGAAAACCCCAAATTAACATTATTTATTGTTTTTCTTTTTTATTTGTACTTTTATGTATTTTGTTGAATTTCTTAATTATGTTTCATTTGGTTCTGACTGCTGTTTGACATCTCTGAACTATAGGACCTCTAAGGTTCCTTTGATATCAAAATCTTAGAGAAATAAAACAAAACAGAAGTTATTTGTGAAATACCATCTTAATTCTAAGAAGCCACAGAAACTCAGTTAATAGGAAAATGTAGATGAATGACAGCCCTGACAGTTAATTCTTAAAGATATAGGACCTTTGACTGAGAAATTCTCTTGAGTTGACTCCTGTCCTTTAATACTAGCTGACCTTTTCTAAAAATCTGACCCAAATATTTCAAAATCAAGCAATATGTAGTGACGTAATGATAAGTAGGCTAAAAATATGAAGTAACTTTGAGATTAATTTCAAAGATTTTCCAAAACAACAAAATCAAATAATAGTTATTTTTATATTTATTTCTAATATTTATTTTTGCCTCGATGCAAAAAATGACAACTAATTTTTTTTCTCAAAATGTGTATGAAGTGGGTTTGCCTAGATGTTGTTTTGGATATAGGTGTGAAATGCCCTTAATAATGTATCAAAGTTTTAATTTTCCTACTAATGAAGACTTTATTTTGACTCTGGTGTTGTTTCCTTAATAAAACTACAGAATCATACATGTATAGTTGGAAGGGGCTTGTAAGATCATCTAGGCCAAATCTCTCCTTTTTGCAGTTGAAGAATCTGAGCTTAAGGGACTTGTCCAAGATCCCAGGCAGATAGTCAGAGATAGAGAGATGGATAGATGGAGAGGGAGGAAATAAATATTTATGTAGAGTCAACTTATTGCCTAGTACTGTGCAAGTACTTCTTACCAATATTAATTCATTTGATCCTCACAATAGCTCTTGGAGGTAGAAGCTCTTATGATCTATATTTTATATTTGAGGAAAATGAGGCAAACAGAGGATAAGTAACTCACCCATGGTTGCATAGCTAGTAAGTGTCTGAAGTCAGTTTTGAATTCAGGTATTCTTGACTCTAGGCCCAGAGCTCTATCCATTATGTTTGGAAGCATAGATTATAGATAATATACTTTTAAAGCATTTTCTAAGTGTTAGACATTGTGCTCAGTGCTGTGGTTAAAACATAAGCAAGCAAGACAATCCCTGACTTCAAGGAACTTATATTCTAGTAAGGCAAAATAGCACATTAAACAAAGAGAGATGAAAGAGGGGTAGACTCTGGGAAATGGTGCTTGTGATAAGATGAGACAAAAACTCATTTCTATTGTGAAGAAGATGGGGATTAAGGCCAGAACAGAAGTAATATGATCTGGATCTGATATTTAAGTAAATTGAAAACAGTTATTGTGGCTCAAAATCCAGTCTGTATGTCATGGTATAATTACTTCTTTATATGAACTTTTTCAATTTTGTCCTGGGTTGACATCGAAGATGATTGATTAACAGTAAGTTCATAAACTTAGATGAAGCCTTTAAAATAGAAGAGCAAAGATGCAGAAATTTGGAGAACTAGGTTGGGAGGTCAGTTAGAGAAAAAATCCAGTTGGATACCCATAGACTCAATTTCTTGGAGAGAAGCCTAAACAGCCCATCCAGGGAAGCACACAGCACTGGGGATGGTCCTGATTTGCTCCTGAGTCAAATTGGGAATTATAGGAATGTAGCCTATCAATGGATAGCTTTCCTGGATCAAGTTGGTGTATTTTCTTATTCTGTAAGCTCATTGAGGGCAGAGGCTGTCTCACTTTTCTATTTATATCCTCAACCTTTAGTATAGCACCAGGCGTATTATTGTTCATTTTTTTATTTTCAAAGAGGCCTAATGAACTCTTGGGGTGACTTGTATGTGAGTTGGATTTGTGAGGCAGAATTGCACAAAGTCATCAAGCTCACTCTCTCTTCTAGAGCCATTGAAATCCAACGGCAAGACAAAACTCAGAATGACTGGGATACAGTGGATGACTTTGACATCTTCAGTATCTGACCAAGCTCAAAGCGCTCCACAGTGATTGTTTCACCTGCTTTCAAGGCTGTTGAAACAAACAATTTAAATCTTCTGGGTTTGAGGTCTGTAGATTATCCTCAACTGGCTTGGCTTACTTGTTGAAATATTTTACTGTGATGTGGCTCCTGTGCATGCTACAGCTTCTTGGAGCCACAGGCAAAAGGTGGGTATAACCTGGGCTTTAGTGTGTGTTTAATAAATGCTAATAGATAGATTAATCCAGTTTCATTACACTAAATAGGCCAGCTGCCTGTATTGTGCACCAAGGAAGCTCAGGATCTTCTTGTGAACTATATAGTCAAAATAAGGAGATAGTTTTAGAAAGCAAGATTTAGCAATAACCAAACATAAAGCACCTACCTTTAGAGAAGGCTTGTAAGCAGCCTTAGCATTTGCCTATCTACTTTCAAAATTCCAATTCAAACTCAGAGTTATAAAAACTGGGGCTGTAAGGTGACAGTTTCTGATGATTAATTGAGGATTTTTGGCCTCCTCAAACAGAGGAAGCATTTCACAGTTGTCTTTGGCTAAGCTTCATGTTTTACAGATGACAAACTCTAGTTGTCTCAGAAACTATTTTTGGAAGCACTGAGTTAACTGGCCTTCATATATCAGAGATGGAGATAGATGAGTCCTAATCAGATGTGAGGTGGTTGGCTTCCTAGTGATTTGGGGACATTTGGAGCATGGATCTGTGTGGAGGGTGAAGAGGAGAATAAACACGAAATATTTTTAGACCACTGGCTCACTTTAAAAAATAACCTTGCTGCTCATATTTTGACTCTTTTTAGGGAGCTGATTTTTTTTTGAAAAAGAAAGAGCTTGGTTTGCCAAACTAAAGGCAGGTAGAAGAGAAACATTTGTGGACCATGGAGGCTCTAAGCTCAGGGATCATTGGGCACACCATAGCAATGAGGGTCACAATATAGCACAAAAAGAATTTTACTAAAGTGTGAAAAAAGGTAAAAAGGGGGAACTTAAAACTTCTAACAGCAGAGGGAGGGCTGGATAACAGGCCTTGCATGTGGATCTGCTCTATGGGAAACACATCATTATAAGCTTCTGGATAGCAGGTTCCTTAAGCTAAACGGGAAGGGAACTTTTTGGATGAAAGTGAATTCTTTGTCTGGGTTCCAGCTCAGCAATTTGGTCTTGTCTCAGAGGTGTTACCCAATGGTTTAAAATCTGGACGTCATGTAATAATACTAAAGGAAATGTAAGGGAATTCTAGGTGATTGGGTTCAACAGAGATGACCACATGTCTGAAACAGACAGCGAATTTCTGTTCAATCTGTTTTTTATGTAAATAAACTTTACTACATAATTCACTTTCTTTTACAATCTATTCTTCCAGCAAAGACCTCTAATGGCTTTCAGTTTCCTAGTATGTGTCCTAAAGTAATAAATATATAAACATCTACAAATGGGAAGTAGAATAAATAAAAGTGATAGGATTTTCCCCCCCTAATCCTCTATCTCTATCAATATGGACTCAGAGATTCATGGTCAAAGTGACATTATTCAAAAAACATGAGCCTATCATCTTGTAGAAATGATAAGTAATGGTGGACACCAAGGATATTATAACAGATCTAAATGATTGTGGGTACACACACTGGAGTTTAGGAGAGACAGGACCAGGATGGAAAGACCAGAGTTTACTGGATTCACACAAGAATGGCAGTTGGTTTTAATTATCACACAGCTTCCCCTAGGCCAGAGTCTAGAAACAAGCAGGCAAGGTAAAAGGGATTAACTGGTTTTAATTATGTACAACTAAAAGGTGAGATAGGGATTTCTACTCTAAAACCTTAAAACCTAATGAGGAAAACCACAGGGAAAGGGGAGGATTTTCCCTACACTACTCTAGTGATCCATCAGGCAGGGCCCAAGGAGTAGTAATGGAGTCTCTGGGTGACTGCCTCAGATCTGGTCCTGCCAGGCTTGAGCAGCACAGCTAAGGGCTAAGTTGGCTTTGGGGTTTTCACTGTAATCCACTGATGATCTCTGGATGCCAAGAGCCAAGGTTGTCTCAGGCACCAAGTAGAGAGGGTGTGCTTGAGACACTGTCCACCAGATCCCAAACTTCTCCTCTTCCCTTGGTACTGCACTGTAGATCTTGTCCTCTTTGCTAGATGCCACCACCACACAGGATCCCAGGGAAATCAGGATGCAGGGTGTCCTTTGCTCTGAGATCTCCCAGGGCTAACCACAGTTTGTGCTAACCCCTAATGGAGTCCCTCTCAGAGCCCAAGTCACTTCTTCCTGCTCCTTCATTCCATCTTGGAATTCCCAGCTCCAGCTCCTTCCTGCTAGGTACGCCTTAATTCTTAATTAATAACAACCTAATCTTCCTCACAACAATCTGCCATAATCAGAGGAATTTGGCATGTCAGGAAGAAGAGAGATATGATTAAGATCATACCAAGTTGTGTGTGAGGACTGTACCCAAGTCACCAATCAAACCATCAAAGATGTGCTGGGACAAGACTCCCTCAGCTCTATATTATTCCAGGTAAAAGTCATAAATATTTCCTTGTAATGAGGAATTCGCCTACCAGATCTCTATATTTCTAAAGGGTATCCTAGCCCAACCCATGATCTAATAAGTAGGAAACTTTTTCCATTCAAAGGAGAAAATGCATAATGGGAAACTGAACCGACAGGATCCTGTCCTTACCTTCTTTAGGCTTTCTCTTCCTTGTGTTCAGCAATTTGCATCCACCTAGAAATGGCTGCACCATTGACAGTGTTAAGCAGCCGCCTCTGTGTGCATCTGTTGATGTGTTCTCTTAAATAGTGGATTTTTGACTCAGAAGCATAAATGATTTTTACATTTATTCACATTGAGATAAATGAAAAAAATAGAGACCCAAGAGATATATTCTCATATAACAAATACTAATTATAAGTAAGAGGGCAGATGTCTCTCAAGTTAGCATGAATAGCAGCAAATTTATCGTTGTATTATGGAGGAGAATCTCATTTTATGGAACCTTCACATAAGTTGAAAATCATGCATAATAGTGAAGCCCATTATTTCATAAGCGTTTCTTAAATGAACATACCTTGGCATTCCATGATTTTTCTTTTATTAGAGCTATCAGTATCATGACTCTTGTACTTTGGGGCCATTATTAATAACTAAATAGTATTAATGAAACAGAGAAACACTGTTTTGACAGAGTCACAACTTGTTATAAATGAGAACTCTGGATAAAGACTGATGCAGGAGTTAATGTTTGGAGCAAAACAATGTAATGACTCACACTAATGCTTTTCTGAATAAGAATGAGCCTGACTGGATGAACTGCTATGAGACTGTACACCTTTTGAGAAAATGGCACTGAGTTAGCATGTAAATAAAAAATTTATTTTATGTATTTTCTATCTTTGTTTTTTCAATTGCCAGTTATGTATACTGGAATTCTCATTTGATGAGTTTGTTTAAAATGAGTTCCTACTGTAAGGATGAACAACCATGATAAATTTTCATTTTTCATAGCCATTTTTATACTAGGTCTTTTTTTCTGAGAGTTTCTAATTCCTTTTTCCCCTTCATAGTTTAACTAACATTTTTCTGTGACATCAAAGGATAAAAGTCATATAATAAAGCAGTCATGTTCTGAGATTTAATCCATAAAACAAATGTCTGACAATTAATAGAAGTCACAAGGCTTCGTTCAAAACCAGAGAGACACTTGTTAATATTATCAGAGTTCCTAAAGATTTTTTATTAGTGCCTAAAAGTAAAAAAAAAAAAAGTTGTCTAAACTGGGGAGGTGTTGATACAAAGTTGAAGATTTTTATATTTAACAGATCTAGGGTCTCTGAGGAGATGTTTTTACTAGAAAATAGGATGAATTTTCTCCTTGATGATCTGGAGTGAAGGTTTTAGGCCTGGGAATAAAGGTTCTACTCATAACATCACTGTTTTGTAGCCATAGAAACTTAATCCATTCACAAAGAAATAAATATACTCTATAGTTTCAAAATTTGACCTATTTCTTAATATGACAGCAGATGAGGTTAGGGACTTTAAGTTTATGATAATTTTTGGTTGTTATCCATAGACTCCAAAATAATAAATAACATTACTAATAATCGGCTATGGAATTATTGTCTTCTAATGTGGGTATTGATAAGACCTCCCTTTTCCCTCCTGTTTAGGTTCTAAATATAGAAAGATGGTTAACATAGACTCATCCAAATATTGATATATTTTAAATTTACAAATTTTATATAGTTTTTAGCTTATCTGAGGCTTTAAAAATATGAAAGCTAATTTCCTAACTTCTTTAGTATATATTTTTCTAGTTATCAAACTCAAGAAAGATTCTAGTTCTCATGTACATATTTGTGGAAGCTAATGTTTTATCTTTTCTAAAAGAATTTATAACATTGCATAATATATCCAAGCCTGAAAATTAAGGGTGCTGTCCTAGTTTCACAGACTTTGTCAAAGGCAGTGAAACTTCTCAAAATCTTTCATGCTTTTCCCAGTACCCAGTAAGCTCAATACATAGTGGGATAAGGATTATGAAATCTGTGCAACTCAGCATAAAAAAAAAACAACACCATTATTTCTTCCTAAATGTCAGAGAGAGAGAGAGAGAGAGAGAGAGAGAGACAGAGACAGAGACAGAGACAGACAGAGAGACAGAGACACACACACACACACAGAGACAGAGACAGACGGAGAGACAGAGAGAGACAGAGACAGAGACAAAGACAGAGACAGAAAAAGAGAGAGGGAAAGAGAGAAGGAAAAGAGAGGTGGAAACATAAAAGTAGAAGGAGGAGTAAGGAAAAAATAAAGGAAAGAGAGTCTGAGTACATTTGCACAAAGATTCCACAAAAATTTTACTTTATAGTAAGGGAGGATATTACAAATTTGTTTTTTATAAGGGACTGGAATACAAATAAAACTTTAAGAATTCCAAATGATTAACTTTCAAATACTGTAATTGGTTTATAGGGGAAATATTTATAATCAGGGAACATGCTTCCTCAAATCACAGCATAGAGATGACCAACTTTAGCTCATATTCCTAAAAATCACAGAATATTGCCAGAACTGAAAAGGAACCTAGATATCAGCTAGTCTAAATTCTACCTTTAACATTTTACAAGTGAAGAAGTTGATAACCTGTTTAGTGAAGTCACTTACTTAAGGTCATATTGAGTTAATGCTAAAGCTGAGCAGGGACACAGTTCTTCTAGACTCTCAGTCCTATATTCTTCCCATCAGACAATATGTAGAGTGTAAATTGCAAAGTTTATTTGAACTATTTGCACTTAGGCCAAAAATAGCCACAGAGTCTCATTTATGGAAGGAACTTAAGAAAATATTTATTCTAATCTATACCTGAATATAAATTTCTGCTCTCATTGAACATTTCCAAGGATGGGCCTCTTGAAACAGTTCATTCCATTTCTGGAAAGCTCTAATTATTAGGAAAACTTTCCTCATAAAAAATTGAAGTCTGCTCCACAGCAACTCCCACCCATTGTTCCTTATTGTACTCTCTTGGGACAAACCAGAGAAAAGGAATCATTTTTTCCATATGACAACCCTTCAAATACCTAAAGATAATTAGTTACTAAATCTCCCTAAGACAATCATGATAAATTTTAGCATTATCATGCTAAACATCTTCAGTTTCTTTCATGGATTTTCATTTGACAAGGTGTCCAAGCCCCTGACCATCCTGATTGTTTTCCTCTGGATACACTTTTTTTTTGTCTGTATGTATTAGAGGCAAGTAGTATTTTGTTCTAGAAGAAGTACTTATCATCTGAATAATCTACCTCTGCCTATAGATTGTCTATTCCCCACCCTGTTTAGCACTGAAAAATATGTCCTGGAAGGCATTAGTTCCTCTTGGGAACTTGACAATCAGAATTTCAGGTAGCATGGCAATGGCTATTGTAGAAGAATAAAATTGCTCTGAACTGAAAAGAGCTGACTACTAAAATTCAGATCTTTAAAAGAAACTGTTTTATAAATATTCTTTCCTAAATGGAGAGGCCCAGGTAATAAGAAAGTCTTTTATTGTCTGTTGTCAGTGCTTTGCATATAGATTATGTACCCATAACTGCATGAATTGAATTTGTGTTTCTGTAAAAATGAACCCTCAAGCCTCTTGCAAAGCTGTCCTGGTTTGGGGTAAAATTATTAGGTTGGGTAATTTTAGCATAAAATTGGGCTTTCCTTTTACAATAATTAGAAATTATTCTAACTCTCCTAGATACTGCCTATTTGATCTAGAACAAATAATTCACTTAATTTATCTGAACCTTTTCTATAAAAATATAGATGTTGAATTTGGTGACCTCTAAGGTCATTCTCCCAACTCTAAATCTTTTTTTTTAAATCTTTATCTTCTGTCTTAGAAACAATGCTGTGTATTGATTCCAAGGCAAAGGAGTGGTAAGGGCTAGGCAATGAGGATTTAAGTGACTTGCCCAGGGTCACACAAATAGGAAGTGTCTGAGACCAGATTTGAACTTAGGATCTCTCCTCTTTAGACCAAACTCTCAATCCACCGAGCCACTTAACTGCCCCCTCAACCCTAAATCTATAATCTAGTTTAAACCTTCCATTTTTTTGGTTCTTTTAAATGACTAAACAACAAGCTGCTTTATTTTTTTGAATTGTTTCTTTTTTCTTTTTTAATTTTAATTTTGAATATTTTCCCATAGTTACATATTTCATATTCTTTCCCTCTCCCCCAAACTGATGAACTATTCCACTGGTAAACCTTCCATTTTATAACTGAAGAAATTGGAGATCAAAAGGTTGTCTCATTCAAAGCCATATGATGGCAGATCCATAAGTAAACCTTGGGTTTCTTGTCTCCTAAGAAAGTATTCTTTTCATATTATAATGAGACCTCTCAGACTAAGATCCTGCTCTTAGGCAACTACTGAGCTTAGCAGCACTATGAGTATCATTTATGCATTTTATCAAGACCTCCTTCACCCAGAGGTTCTTAATCTGGCATCTGTTAACATGCATTTTAAAATATTTTTATAACTATTTCAATGTGACTGATTTCCTTTATATTTTTATTTATTTTATTTTGTATGTTAAAGAACATTATTCTGAGTATGGACTTCACAATTTTTCCTAGACTTCAAATAGGATCCATGACACAAAACAGGTTAAGAAATCCAGAACCACATTTAGAATAAGAGAATTATATTCTCCCTCACCTCTTGACTAGATGATTGTGATAGCTTCCTATTTGGTTCCCCTGTTTCCCCTTTGCCTATTCTAACCCTTCCTCCAAAGCACCACCATTGTGACATTTTAAAAGTCTAATTCTCTGGAAAGATGTCCAGGAATTGATGCAGAGCGAAAGGAGCAGAACCTGGAGAACTTTGTACACAGAGACTGATACTCTGTGGCACGATTGAACGTAATGGACTTCTCTACTAGCAGCAAGGCAATGATCCAGGACAATCCAGATGAAATAATGAGAAAGAAGGCTGTTGGCATCCAGAGAAAGAATCGTGGGAGCAGAAACACAGAAGAAAAACATATGATCATGTGACACTCATAAGTCATTGAATGTTTACAAATGGAGGTTTGTTTTGCTCTAATCCAGTCAGGATATACAACAAGGATCCAATGGGACTTAGCTTCTCTTGACGTGTCCTCCCTCATTTCTATCTGGAAATCTCATCTGGTCAGTAGGTGTTCAGAATACTATTCATATAGTCTTAGTCACCCACACAGTCTTAGTCTGAGACAATTTATTCTACTAGATGATCAACAAGTTGAATCAAGTAAGCTAAAGCCAATTAAACATTGGGGATGGTTGTACCTTCTTTTAGATTCCTCATATTGTGGGTGGGAGGAAAGAAATTGTCTCAGGGAAATAATGGTGTTACTAATACACTAGGTCACTAAGGAATCCAGATAACCCAGTACAGTGATGGTGAACCTTTTAGACACCACGTGCCATGCCCATCCCCATTGGGTGTTGTGCCTTGCCCCACCAGAGACCAAGTGCCCCCCAAGCCCCACCACTACCTTACCCCAGACAGGGGTGGGAGAAAGGGAGGGAGTGGCCTAGGGAAGGAGTAAGCATGTCCATTGGGCAGAGGGACAGAGAGGCACAGTGGAGAGGGTGAGAGGAATGACCCAGGGTTCTGCTCAGAGAGAGGGGAGTAAACATTTCCATCGGGCTGAGGGGAAGGGGCAGAGAGGAAGGGAGGTGTGGTGGAGAGGGGGAGGGGAGCAATTCCACCCCAAGTTCTTCTGCCTTCCTTTCTAGTAACTAACTCTGGTCTAGTAACTAACACCTTTGGCATGTATGCCATAGGTTCACTACCACAGACCTAGTAGATATAGTGTCAGACCTGCAGTCAGGATGAGTCAGGTTCAGATTCTGCCTTAAACACTTTTTATATTTGTGATTCTGGATAAGTCACTTAGCTTCTTAAAGACTCAGTTTCCCTATTTGTAAAGCAGGCATAGTAATATCACCTACTCAGCTTAGTTGTTAGGGGGATAAAATTAGAGAAAGTATTTAATGTATTATTATTCATCTGGAAAATTCTTACCCTGGAAACCTAGACTCATAAATTATAACCATTTTTCAAATAATAGAAAAAAATAATGATAGCAGCAAAACCAAAAGTAATATGGGCTTGAAAAAATTGTATAAAATACTAATTGTTAGGCAAATCTGTTGCCCTATTTGAGAAATGAAGTCTATGAAGGAATCAGCAGAGAAAAAACTCTGTCCCCATACTCTGTACCAATTGGAAACAGCTGAGGATGTTTTGGGGCGTTTGGGGATGGAGTGTGAAGGGGTATTTAGCTTGGGTAACAGAGACAATGGTTGGGACTCTAGAGAGGCTATAGGGTAGCACAAACTGAATGACTATGATGTGCAAACTCTTGGGACTTCTGGACTATAGTTAGGGAGACTCAGAGGTATTTGGGGTATTTTTTCAAAAGAATTATGGACTCTGGTAAAACAAACAAGCAAATAATTTGGATAGTAGGAAAGAGAAAACATCAGACAAAGGATAACTTGATGTTAGGTCATTCAGCTACTGAAAACATTTGATCCAGTGGGCTCTGTATACACCACAGACTCTGGAATCATTTATACTTACATGGTGAGAAGGTAGAAAGGTCAATTGGGAATACTTAGCCAGCAGATTCAGAACTTAAGGAATTCATATAGACTCCTAGGAACTAACTTAAGGCCAACTGTTTGGGATAGCTTTCCTCTTGACTCTTGGCTGATTGATTTTCTTAAAATTTGATGAGTAGCTTCTCAACTACCTGAACAGATTATCAACCTCAAAACCTCACCTCAACAGAGTTAGAAACATGTGAGGCTTTAGAAGATAAAAAGGAGGGTTCAGCAGTCCAACCATTTTGGTTCTCAATATGTTGTGTTAGTGGACTCATCTAAAGGTTGAAACACTATTTTAGGCATCTAACTCCACTTGGAAGTAAGGGAAATCTTTCTTTCTTTTCACTATATTAACCATCTTCTTATTTACAAAGTCTATGACCAAAGTTTACTCTAAAACCCAAGTTCTTTAAAGCCTCAGCTTAGGCAGGGGGTCCCAAGATGAAGACAATGAGTAAAGACCCTGAAATGGCATGTGATCTGAGAAACCAGATACCTGAACTGAGAGAGACCCATGCCAAGAAGGACTGCCTGGCATTTCATGAATCTTTTGGCCAGAGACACACACTCAATTGTTCACTGAGGTGTGGACAGGTCATGGATCTTTACTTCATTGTGGAGGAAATCATGAATCTGCAAAGTAAAAAGTTGTCTTATTGGGAATTGGGGTTAGCATACTACTTGATACACAGTCAATGTTTAATATATACTTGTTGATTGATCAATTGATAAGCAAGGTACAGTGATTTTTTCACTTGTTTTACAAGAATAATTATGAAATAGAAAAAAATGAGGCTATTGATTGAATCCTAAGGGCTCAGACAAGTAGAAAAAATTAAACAACTGCCTAGTCAATTTGTACATGAATTAGAAATAGCTTAGGCTAAATAACTTACCCATTTTAGAGGTCTCAAAAGGGTACATATGTGTGTAGCAAAGTGTTTATATTTATGCCTTAAACAATCCCCAAGGAGGAAGAAAAGGTTGACATTTGAATTTCTAAGCAGCAGATGTCAGAGTTAGCCAGACAACATCACTGAAATGGGCTTATGAAATGGGATGGAAGAGGAGAATAAAATCATCTGACAAACCAATAATGCTCTAATGCCTTTTTCAAAAAAACCCTATAATAATAAGGATATTTGCCAAATAATGTCAGAGTTGTGGCTTCACTTATTCTCACTAGGTCAAAACAACAGTGAGGTATGGCTCTGGGCAGGCTCAGACAGGCCTCTGTTTCTCAGCCAGAACAGGAGAATTTTACACAGATTCTTAGGAAAGGAACTCTCAAGTTCAGACAAACCAATGTAAACCATTGTTACCCCTGAGGAGTTCATTGTTCATACTTTCTTCCCATTAGCTCACCATAATGCTTAGCAAGGTCACCACTGAACAAATAGAGACAAAGGAAGATCTTTTGGGGAGATGAATATAAATTGTCTTGGAGCCTGAGTGAAATGATCCATGACTAATTTATATACCACCTTCAATGGAAATTCTCAGCTCCAAGAAGGAGGCTGAGGGAAAGAAACATCTCAAATGTAGAATTATTTAGCCACCATAGTTCAATAGATAAACATGGGAATCCTGGGAAGAAGGCAGGATGGAGTCTTTTCCAAGAGCAGCCTCTTTTCCTAGTATACCAAGTAACATAATTAACAAAATTCATAAACTTTAGCAATGAAAAAAAGAAAATAGGTGAAAGAATCCCCTGTAAGATAATTCTTTGAAAGAAAAAGAACTAAAGACCATTCACTAGATCATATTTTTGTGTAGCCTGTTTTACATTCTCTATCACCATAATGTTTGCACCAGCCAGGGTGGTCCTTTGAACTTCATGACTGCTATAATTTTAAGCAACTGACTTTTATAATTAATTCCTTTGTTTCTGGGTTGGAAGGTATCCCCTGTTCCTAGAATGGGTAGAAGTGCCATGACATTTAACACTTGAACATTGAACATCTAAAATACCATTGGCTGCTGCAATTTTAAGCATCCAACTTTTGGAATTAACCCCTTTGTAATTTTCCCAGGGAACTCCATTACCATGTCAAATTGAAGCCTATGAACTTAAACATTTCAGAATAACAAGAAGGAAATAGGGCTCATATTTGTGGAGTTTTGGGGACAAAAAAGAAAGTGAAGGGTGATGATCTAAAATGTAACACTAATTAGAAGAATTAATATGGTTCATAAGGAAGCCAGGAGGAGTATAAGCACAATAGAAAAGACATCTAGAAAGGAAGGTTTCGAGAGTAGTACTATTAGCTGTATTCCTCCCTCAATCTTTTTGTCTCTTTGGCTAAATAAGAGGATAATAATAGTGGAGGAGAGATTCAGAAAAGAGCCTCCATACAGCCTCTTTCTCTTTAACTGACTTCTTCCTACCTGGTAGCATTCTATTGAGAGAACAGAGATAGCATTGGAAGGTGAAAAGCTTTAGGTCTTCCTCAGTGGGAACTGTCATGTGTGACACATGTATATATAGATCTTAGTTCTGCATTTCAGCATTTGTTCTTTTGTTATGTGAAAGAGCCTGGAGGCTATTACCTTGTGGGTTTCAAAAGGTAAGCAAGCCACTGGTAGGTCTGAGAGTGGAGTCCATCCCAGGGTTTTCAGCCAAGTGGCTCAGCTCTGAGGTCCTAAGGACAACCTTTAGGATCCAACTTAGAGGTAGCTAAGATAAGGACTCATACAAAAATGATGTTGTTTTGGAAATGAAGTTGGTTGGACCAATTGAAAACTGTATAAAGTCTGAACCCATTCTTTGTAGGGACTACTGTTTTATGGGAGAATAAGCCCTGAAAACGTGTGTGAGGATGTGTGTATTCCTTTGCCTTGGAAATAAATACTCATTTTTAAAAGGTAATTGTTGTTAAATGGAACTAGGATATTAGTTGCTGACAGCTAACAGTAAGGGGAACATGGGTGTGTTTGAGCCAACTTATACTGACTTTAACAACATAATTGTTAAATTTTAATTATGAACATTTTACACTTTAGAAATTGGTTTTATGAATTGTTTTGTTGACTTAAAGTGATGAGAAAATAAGAATAATGCAGATTAGGTTTGAGGTTAAGATGGTAGAGTATAGGTAGGGACTTGCTTGGGTTCTCCCATATTCCCTTACACACAACATTAAAATTCCTCAAAATGAATTCTGGAGTGGTAGAACCAATGATGAAGTTAAACAATTTCCCCTCCCAAGACAATTTAGAAGGGTGGCAGGATAGGTCAATTTCACTGACATGAGATTGGGGTACAGTTCAACTTAGCCTGCACCAGTGTAGACTGCACAAGGAAAGCTAGAAATAGGCCTTATGGGTGACTGAATTGGTAGTGGTGACTTCTGAAGCTCTTAGCCAACAGATAGTAAGAAAGCTGAACAACTGGTCAAATGATTATAGGAGATCTTTTGCTGTCTCTGGGTATAGGACTGTGTTGCATTGCCCATCCATAGTTCTGAGTCACATTCCCAGGGTAAGAAGAAGCAATATCAGGATCAAAGGCCCTGGTCATAGTTCCATGATGGGAAAGAGTTCTTGTAGTCACTCACAGACCAGGATAAAGGCCAGGAGGAGTGACCACATCTCTCTTTCGATCATACCACCTTGGAGGAACCAAAAACTTACAGACCCCCAGGATTAACTCTAAGTATAGCAGCAAGAAAAATCTAAATCTTGGAACAGTTCCCTGTACACCTTGAGAGCAGAGTCCAACTTCAAAATTAAGTTAAAAGTCAAGAAACAGACTGGAAAATGTGTAAACACCAGAAAAATAATCTGACTGTAGAAAACTATTATAGTGACAGGGAAGATCAAAACACAAACTCAGAAGAAGAGAGTGAAATCAAAGCAACTAATAAAAAGCCTTAAAGAAAAATGTGGATTGGTTTAAACAAGAAAGAAGAGCTTGAAATGGCTTTTAAAAATCAAATAAGGGGCAACTGGGTAGCTCAGTGGATTGAGAGCCAGGCCTAGAGACAGGAGGTCCTAGGTTCAAATCTGGCCTCAGACACTTCCCAGCTGTGTGACCCTGGGCAAGTCACTTGACTCCCATTGCCTACCCTTACCAATCTTCCACCTATAAATCAATACACAGAAGTTAAGGGTTGAAATTTTTTAAAAAAATCAAATAAAAGAGGTAGAGAAAAATGGAAAAGAAATTAGAGTGGACACAAGAAAATCATGGGAAAAAAAGAGTTAGTAGCTTTATAAAGCACAAAAAAAGATTGGAGAAAATAAGAGTTTTTTTAAAAAGAAAGAACAGACCAGTGCTTAAAGAGGCACAAAAAGCAGTTGAAGAAATCTTAAAAAAAATAGAATTGACCAAAAAAGGAAAAAGAGGTATAAAATTTAGGAAAGAAAAGAACTACTTAAGAAATAGAGAAGGAGGTACCAAAGGTCTTTAATTACTTAAAATAAAATTGGCCAAGGGGAAGCTAATGAATCCACGAGACACAAAGAAGCAACAAAATAAAGTCAAAATAATGAAAAAAATGGAAGAAAATGTGAAATATCTCATCAGAAAAACAACTGACCTGAAAAAAAAGATCAAGAAGAGATAATTTATTGGACTAATTGAAAATTGTGATTTAGAAAAAGAGCCTGGATATCATATTTCAAAAAATTATCAAGGAAAACCGATATCTTGGTTTCACAGAGTAAAATAGAAATGGAAATAATCCACTGAACAAGTTGAAAGAGATTCTGAAATGTAAATTCTAAAGAATAATATGCCCAAATTCCAAACCTCTCAGATCAAATAGGAAATACTTCAAATAGCCAGAATGAAACAATTCAAATGTCATGGAGTCACAGACAGGACAAGGCAAGATTTAACATCTTCTACTTTAAAGTAATCATATTCCAGAGGCAAAAGAGGTAGAATTACTACCAAGAATAATCTACCCAGCAAAACTGAGTATAATCTTTCAGGGAGTGGAAAATGAATATTTAATGATATAAACAATTTTCATTCATTCTCAATTAATATACCAGAGCCCAATAGAAAATTTGATTTTTAAACATGAGACTCAGAAGAAGCATAACAAGATAAACAGGAGAAAAGAAATCATAAGAGATTTAGTAAAGTTAAACTATTTACATTCCTACATGAGAAGGTGACACTCATAGTCTTGAAAGTTTAATCATTTTTTTTTAAACCCTTAACTTCTGTTTATTGATTTATAGGTGGAAGAGTGGTAAGGGTAGGCAATGGGGGTAAAGTGACTTGCCCAGGGTCACACAGCTGGGAAGTGTCTGAGGCCAGATTTGAACCTAGGACCTCCCGTCTCTAGGTCTGGCTCTCAATCCACTGAGCTACCCAGCTGCCCCCAAAAAGTTTAATCATTTTTAGAGTGATTAAGAGAATACATGAACTGAAGGCAAAGGTATTATTTGACTATGATGGGATGATATCTAAAAAAAGAAAGTTAAAAGGTGAGAAAAAAAGATATGCACTGGGAAAAGTGGGGAAGGGAGATATTAAATGAGGTAAATTATCTCACAAAATGAGCAAAAAAGCTTTTATAGTGTAGGGGAAGACAGGAAGTGGGCCAATTCTTGAACCTTATTCTCTCTTTTTTTTTTAACCCTTAACTTCTGTTTATTGGCTCATAGGTGGAAGAGTGGTATGGGTGGACAATGGGAGACAAGTGACTTGCCCAGGATCACACAGCTGGGAAGTGTCTGGGGCTGGATTTGAACCTAGGATCTCCCATCTCTAGGCCTGTCTCTCAATCCACTGAACTACCCAGCTGCCCTTGAACCTTATTCTCAAAGGAATTGGCTTAAAGAGAGAACACACACACATTCAGTTGGGTATAGAAATCTCTTTCTCCAAAGGGAAGTAAGTGGAAACACTAGGAAAAAATATGAAATTAAAAAATCCCCAATTAAATGTCAAATTGGAAATCTTAAAATATTGAAGGAGAGATTAACAAAATTGAATGGGAAAAATGCACGAAACTAACAAATCAGAAAAGATGTTGGATTTGTGAAGACCAATACACCACATAAACCACATGTTGATTTGATTTAAAAAAGAAGAAAACCAAATTAATAATTAATCTAGTAATCTAAGTGAAATAGACTAATATTAATAAAAATAGTATACCCAGATTAGAAAAGATAGAATCGTTGAATCTATCTTAGAAAAAGAGTTTGAATAAGCCATCAGTAAACTCCTTAAGAAAAATCCCTGGGACTAGAAGGATTCACAAATGATTTCTACCAAACATTTCACAAATAATTAATTCTAATATTATATAAACTATTTGCAAAAGTAGTCAAAGAAGGAGTCTTACCAAATTCACTTTATGATCTAAAATAGAAAGGAAATTATAGTCTACTTTCCCTAATGGAAATTGAGGTCAACATTTTAAATAAAATACTAGCAAGGACAGTTTAATAATATATCAAAGAGATCATATACCATGCCCAGGGAAGAATTATAACAGGAATGTAGAGCTGGTTCAACAGTAGGAAAATTATCAGCATAATTGACCATATCAATACTAAAACCAACAGAAATCATATGATTATATCAATAGATGCAGAAAACTTTTTCACAAAATAACACTCATTTCTGTTAAAAACACTAGAAAGTATAGGAATAAATGGAGCTTTCCTTAAAAGGATAAGTAGTATCTATCTAAAATAACAGCAATCATTATTTCTTATAGCGATAAACTAGGAATCTTTCCAATAAGATCAGGGGCAAAACAAACATCCCTATTTTTATCCCTATTGTTTAATGTTGTACCACAAATGCTAGTTATAGCAGTAACAGAAGAAAAAGGAATTGATGGAATTAGAATAGGCAATGAAGAAGCTAAACCATCACTCTTTGCAGATGAGATGATGGTATACTTGGAGAATCCAAGAGAACTAAAAAGCTAGTTGAAATATTCAACTTTAACTCAACTTTAAATAATTCAAATTTAATAAAGTTGAGAGATATAAAATAAACTCAAATAAATCATCAACATTTCTGTATATTAACAACAAAATACAGCAGCAAGAAATTAAAAAAAAGAAATTCCCTTTAAAATAATTGTAGACTATATGAAATACTCAAGGCTCTACCCACTAACACAAACACAGGAACTAAATAAACACAATTGCAAAACACTTCACACGAACAATTGGAAATATATTAATTGCTGTTGGGTGAGCTGAGTAAATATAATAAAAATAACAATTCTATCTAAATTAATTTACTTGTTCAATCCTATACCAATCAAACTACCAAAAATTATTTTATAGCACTAGAAACTTTAAATGGAATAATAAAGTCAAGAATATGAAGGGAATCATTAAAAAAAGATGTGACAGAAGGTGTCCTACAGAAATTGGATCTCAAACTGCATTACAAAATGGTAATCATCAAAACAATTTCATATTTACTGAAAAATAGAGAAGTGGATCAGTAAAATAGATTTAGTACAAAATTCACTATGGGAAATGACTCTAGTAATCTAGTATTAGGTAAATTCAAAGATCCAAGCTTTTGGGACAAGAAGTCACTTTTTTTTTTTAACCCTTGTACTTCGGTGTATTGTCTCATAGGTGGAAGATTGGTAAGGGTGGGCAATGGGGGTCAAGTGACTTGCCCAGGGTCACACAGCTGGGAAGTGTCTGAGGCTGGGTTTGAACCTAGGACCTCCTGTCTCTAGGCCTGACTCTCACTCCACTGAGCTACCCAGCTGCCCCCCAAGAAGTCACTTTTTGACAAAAACTGCTTAGACCTGGAAAGTATTTTGCAGGAACCAGGTATAGACCAATATATGTCACTGAATACCAAGAGAAAGTAAAAATAGCTACATGATTTGGATATCCAAGGTGATATCATAAACAAATTAGTGGAGCATGGAATAGTTTACCTGTCAGATTTTATGAGTTTTAAAAAAGAAAATTTTGCTTATATTAAATTAAAATGTTTTTACAGAAATAAATCCAATGAATTTAAGATGAAAAGGAAAACAGAACACTAGAAAAAATTTTTTACAGAAATTCTCTCTGATAAAAGCCTCATTTCTCAGATATCAAGAAGTGAGTCCAGTTTATAAGAACACAAGTCATTCTTCAGGTGATAAATGGTGAAAGGAAATAAATAGGAAATTTTCAGTCAAAAAAAAATCAAAGCTATCTCTAGTCATATAAAAATGCTCTAAATCACTATTAATTAGAGAAATGCAAATTAAAATGACTCTGAAGAGCCACCTCACACTTATTAGATTGGCTAATATGACAGAAGATGAAAATAATGAATGTTGGAGTAATGTGGGAAAATTCAGACACTAGTATATCCTTGGAGAACTTGGGAACTGATAGTAACTATTCTGGAGAGCACTTTGGAACTATGCCCAAAGAGCAATGAAATAGCATACCTTGTTACCTGGCAATATCATTACTAGATCTGTATACTGAAGACATCAAGGAAAAAAGAAAAAAATATTTATACAAAAATATTTAAGGTACGGAAGCAGAACCAGAACAACACTGTGTCCAGTGACAGCAATATTGAATGATGATCAACTATGAATGACTTAGTTTTTCTCAGAAATGCACTAATCCAAGACAATTTTGAAGAATTTATAATAAAATAAAATACTATCTACTTCCAAAAGAGGAACTAATAGAGTCTGAGTGTAGATTGGAGTATACTTTTAAATTTTACTTAATTTTTCATATTTAATTGTTTTTGTTTGGTGTTTTCTTTCACAACAAGATTAATATCAAAAGATGTTTTACATAATGGTAGGTTTATAACCAATATCAAATTACTTGCCTTCTTAATGAATACTGAAGAGAAAGAGGAAGAAAGGAAACTTGAAAATTAAAAAAATGTTAAAATTATTTTATATATAATTTGAAGAAATAAAATATTATTCAAAAAAGCTGACCATAGAGAATAAGATATAATGTTGATGCAAAAAATTAATAATTCAGATTAATGTTAAATATGTGTACTGCTTACATTTTGGAAGAACTAGTTGTTAAACCTTTACCAGTGCACCCCTGGAAGGCCACATTTCTGAATGGAGGCTTTAGCTAATACCATTAGATAACACATCTACTTCCCATTTCAAAGATGCCCTTAGCATTGATCTGGAAGAGAGAGGCCAGAATATACTCTACAGGGAATAAGAAAATTAATGGAATATTTTTAAGGCAAGAATGGAAAACCATGCAAAGAATTTACAAAAACAATGATACTAAATTAAAATAAAAATCTAAATATATGGTGTTGGTATTTTAAGGGGAAAAATCATGGAAAAGAAGGTCTTATCATTCTGATTCAAGAAATAATACAATTTTCCTCTAGTGTAAGAGATATGTGTCTTCTTTCACAATATGATGAAAATGGAAGTATGTATTGTATGATAACAATGTAGAATCTATATCATATTATCTGCCTTCTTGGGGAAGGAGGAAGGGTAGAAGGGAGGGAAGATGGACCACCAAGTGTCAAAAAAATGATTATTAAAAATGTTATCAACATGTAATATAGAAAAAGTTAAATTAAATAAAAAGAAATAATACAGAAAAATTACTCAGATATTGTTAGATAGTAAATATCAGTTCAAATCTGCCCTCAGAAACTAGTTGTGTGACTCTAGGCAAGTATTTTAAACTCTGCCTGATTGTCTCCTACAAAATAGGGATAATAGCAGTATCTATCATTCAGGGAGGTTGTGAGGATAAAATGAGATAATATTTGTAAAGTGCTTTCCAAACCTTAATGTGTTATACAAATGCTAGATGTTAGCTCCTAGACCAAGGGAACCTCCACAGAAAGAAACCTCAAATTTATATAACTGAGAAATATCACAGCGAAATTTTAGAATTACAACATCAAAAAATCAAATTTTGTAGGTAGCAAGGAGAACACTTCCAAAAATCCAGGAAAATGAATCAGAATGTCATAAGACTAATTCATAATGTTAAGACATTTAAAATTTGAATATTGTCTTTCAAAGCACAATGGTAATAAAGAGGCACCCGAGTCTAAACATTAATTTTAAAAATCGCCTGGGAATTCACTAAAAATTAAAATCATTATTTCAAAATAGAGATGAATTGAATATTAGGCAAATTGATCAAATAACAAAAAATTAAGTACTTTCACTATTGACTTCCCTGTGGAAGAAGGGAGGAGTTGTGTATTTGAGAAGGTACAGCTCAGATAGAGCAGAACAGGTTCTATCAACTGGATTCACAGGTACATAGGTTCAAAATTTGGATAATATGACATCAAGAGGGATAAGGAAAAAAGACAAAGAACAAAATCAGGTTTTCAAACTATGGTCAAACTTCCTTCTGATTCCTTAATAATCAAGAATCAGTCCAAAATTGTCACAAAGAAAGACATACTAGAAATCCTGATAATTCTAAGCTGATGAACTATAGCTGTTTTCCAGTCATTTTCCCAACTGGTTGCTCTTTCTTGTATTTTCTTTTAAAAACTGTGCCTGAGAGAAAAAAAAAATCACAGAATCTTAAGATTGGAAATGACCTTAGGTTCCATCTAGTGAAACCTATAGCTGAAAAAATTCCTGCAATAATATACTTGATAAGTGTTCATACAGTTTCTGCTTGAAGATTTCTAATCAGGCAGAACCCATTACCTCCGGAGGCAGCCCATTCCACTTTTGAACAACTCTAATTGTTATGAAGTTCTTCCTGACATAAAGTCTAAATTTGCCACTTCACAAGTGCCACCCATTGCTACTGGTTCTACCCTCTGGGGTCAAGCAGAATAAGTCTAATCCCTCTCCCATCTGACAATTCTTGGTTTCAGGCCAGCTGAGCCTCAAAATCAAATGGAACCTTTCCTTTTCTAATCCCTCATCCCCACATCACCCCCATGGAAACAGGGAAACAACAAGCAAAAATAGTACCATAATAATTTAATAGGAGACAATATAAGATATAAAATTGAGGTGAGTTTAGAAATAGACACATTTTTTTTTGCCAAGGGTATTTATAGACATACAATGCACTGTGTAGGAGTCCAAAACACAATTCTAGAAGAATCCACTCAAACCTCAGATCAATTTCCTTTTATAAATAAATTTTCTGGACTCTATGGAAATTACTGGTTCATCAGGGATCTGGCTCTCAATAAATTGACCAACCTGCCACCATTCTCTAGGATGAGGGCGAGGCTTAGCCACCGTACCTGAGATGCCTGAGTAAGGAGAGGAGTTTATAATTGATCTTTATGTAGTCTTCCTAGCAGACTCAGCCATCAGAAGAACACTTAAAAATAAGTTCAACCTTTAGAGGTTGTATAAATCAGAAGTGTCACCTCAGGCTTAGAAGGGTGATGTGGTAGTGGATAGAAAGCTGACTAAATCCTTTAACTTCTTAGTTACCAGAAAACTATTTAAGACTTTTAAAACATTTCCTTCCTTACCATAATCCTGATGGTTTCCCCATTCACAAAGCTAACATGTACATGAAGTAGAAGAACTGACACAAGCTTTGAGAACCCAGAGTCATCCCCAAAGTACAATGGTACATGAAATAGTTTGGAATATGGTGATAAGGAACTTTTTGGAATGATTAAGATTTTAGTGGTAGAGTATATAAGACTAAAACTGTTATGGTTTTAACAACTGGAAATTTCTCTCATGACCATAACTTTCTCTCCAGCTTCCCTCACTCTTACCTAGATTAGAATAATGTTTTAGATGTGTAATTATTGATAGTTAAACATAGGTATTGCAAGATTCTAAAATGATGTATGAATATTTAAAGACATGTTTTCTGCTATAGAATTATGGACTTTTATATCTTTTTTCTGGAATATTTCTATTGTTTTTAAAATTCTAATATGAATAATTTAATATTTATAATATTTAGTTTTCTTGAATATTTCCAGTAATTGTTAACTGAATGTTGCTGATTCATGTGTAGAAGAGAGAGTACTTAGATGAACTAGAACAGCAAATTAATAAAAAAAAACTTTTCCATTGACTGTTCCCTATTAGGAAAATTGGGATAAAATAGAACTATTGTAGTCAGTTAGTAGTCAATGTCACAAGAAGCAGCATGTTTTAGTAAAAAAAAAAAAAAAGCTAAAAAGTGATGATTTTGGAGACAGAGGGTATGAATTTGAATTTTAGCTCTGATATTATATGTCCAACCTCTGATAGCTTTATATAGACCTAAACTTCTTTATATGTAAAAGGAAGGAGTTGGACTATAGCAGGGATCCTTAACTTAGGGTTCTGAGAACTCATTGAAGAATATACATTATATATATATATATATACATATATATATTATTGGTTTCCTTTGTATTCTATGCATTTTATTTTATGTATTTAAAATATCATTCTGAGGAGGACACAGACTTGTCCAGACTACCAAAGGGCTTCATGACCCCAAAATGATTAAGAACCTCAGTGCTATATCAATAAGGGAATGAAGTTGTAGTACAGGATTATAATCGAATACTATTGTACCATAAGATAATAACAAACAAGATGATTACAAAAAGACCTAGAAAGACATATTAAGTGATGCAAAGTAAAGTGAGAGAACCTGGAGAATGTTGTACCCAATAACAATAATAATATATAATGACCAGTTGCAAATGGTTTTTCTATTATCAACAAGGCAAGGATCCAGAACATTTCCAAAGGACCATCAAAGAAGGAAAAGATGGAGTCTGAATGCAGACTGCTGAATAGCAGATTCATACCTGCTATTCTTCATTTTATTTCCTCCATGAATCTTTCTCTACTGTAAGCAATATGTCTTGTTTCAAAACATGATGAACAGGGAAATATATATTATATGATTATATATATATGTATATATATATACAATCTATATTAACTGCCTTCTTGGGGAAGGGAGAGACATGAGAGGGAAGAAAGAAAATTAAAGGAAATAACAAAGTTTAAAAAAACAGCTAGTTATATAAATATATATTAGATAAAGGAATTACATATGTGTAAAAATTATCTTTGTTATAATATTAATATTCAAATATGAATGCAAATTCTTAAGAACTAAAGGTTTTTAATTTTTAAAGACAGAATGCTATAGTTAAAAGAAATGCTATAATATTGAAAAAGAATCCCTGGAATAGATAATAGCTAACATTATTTTTGGATCTAAAACCCATGATTCTATGTATCATTATTAAGCAATCAATAAGTATTTTTAAGGGAAAGTTTATCTTTAATTTTTATTTTTAATAGCATTTTATTTTTCCCAATTACATATAAAAACAATTTTAACATTCAATTAAAAAAGTTTTTGAGTTCCAAGTTCCCTACCTCCTTCCCACTCTCCTCCCTGACTCTTAACCCTCTTCCTCCATCCCCAAGACTGTAAACAATCTGGCATATATTTTATACATGCAATCATGTAAAACATTTTCCCACATTAGTTATTTTGAAGAAGAAAAGAAGGAGGAGGAAGAGAAGAACATGAGGTGAAGGGTAATTATCAATAATCAAATGCAATTATCAATAATAAAATGTGAATATGAATGGATGAGCTCAGCCACAAAGCAGAAGCAGATAGCAAATAGATCTAACTGATGCAAAGTAAAATGAGAAGGACCAGGAGATCATTGTATGCGATAAAAACGATCATCTATGAAAGACTTGGTTACTCTGATCAATAGAGTGATTCAAGATAATTCTAGAGGACCAATGATTTAAAAAAAATTCTGTCCTTC
>NC_058130.1:395823995-395861192 GCF_016433145.1 Gracilinanus agilis
TACTATGTATTGTATCCTGAACCACCTAACTGGGGCTAGGCTGACTGACTTCTAAGCCTGCTGATAGTTTGCCAGTGACATACATTCTCTATTGGGTATTATAAAGCAAAGTTCCAAATGGAAGTCAAGAAATCATGACTGTTAGAAATATAATCAGATTTAAAATGCAAGTGCTTGTACATGCATACATGGGTATACCTGTGTATGTGCACAACCTATCCATTTTCTAGCTGTGTGTTTTTTTTCCAGAATTCTCAATGACATGGGGAATCTTATAGGGAAAGTGGTGAATTAAAAGTACAGTAGCATTAAGCAATACAAAGGTAGTGGGGAGGTCCCTGAGTTAGGATTAGGAGACTGACTGTCACTAGCTATAGGAATATAGGCAAACTACTTAGTAGTATAGCTTTATAGTTGGGAAGGACCATAGAGGTTATAGAGTAGACTACCTCATTTAACAGAAGAGGAAACTAAGGCCCAGATGTTCCTTGGCCAAGGTCAGAGGAGAGAACAGAATTGAACCCAGGTTCTTGGACTCCAGAATCCAGCACTCAGCCATTCAGGGTTTTACTTTGCTTACCTGTAAAATGAAAGATTAGATTAGGTAGTTTTTAAGGTCATAGGACATACATTTAGAGCTAGAAGGAATCTTAGAGGTCATCTAGTTTAACTGCTTCTTTTTTCATATGAAGACAGTGAAGATCAGAAAGGTAACAGAGACAGGCTTGACTTCTTTATTTTAAAATTTACTTTTTTGGTTATTACATTAAAATTCCCAGGTACCTCCCTCCTTACTCTCCCTGCACTAGAGAAGGCATCACTTGATAAAAAGATATAATTATATATACAACTATTCTTGCTTGTTTCTATTCATTAGTTCTTTCTTTGAAGGTGAAGATACATACATTATTCTTCAAATAATATTTCTGTTGCTTTATATATTGTTCTCTCGGTTCTGTTCACTTCACTCTTCATACTTTCATGTAGGTTTTTCCATGTGTTTTTAAAAAATTAACTTGTTCATTATTTCTTATAGTACAGTAGTATTCCATCATAATCACATGCAACAGCTTGTTCAGCCATCCCCCAAATGATGTGCATCCTTTCCCTATACTGTTCTTTTGCCCAGAGCTTCTAAAATAAATACTCAGATCCTTCTTCTGAATCCAAAATCAATGTTGATTATCTCTCTAGCAATTCTGGCATTTTGATGATATTTGATACTATCCTATGATAGATTTACATAATAAGATCTAGAAAGGCAAATATCTTGACCAAAGTCACACATTTAGGGTCATTATTAATGAAGGTCATAATAGTTCCAATATTCCCCATAGCTCCTAATTCTCCATCAAGTGCTCCTTTCACTCCCTCCATTGTCCTTTGAGGAAGGCCTGATGGGAGAAGTGGAGATTCCTGCTGGACCTTGAATGATATGGACAAATTGAAAAAGTCAAGGGAAGGGAAGAGAGAATTCCTTCACTATTTGTGAATTCCATGTGGATAGTGGAAATGAAGAGAGGATGAAGATGACTGAAAAAGACTTCCATCCTTCAAGGATTCTTGATTTCACCAATGTGGATATTCCCTCTGTTGATATTGTTCTCAAACTCTTTATATCCTTATAGATGCTATTTGTGAGTTGTTGAAGTTAAAATAATTAATCACCTAGAAAGTAGAAGGAAGAAGAAGAAAAGCAGTAAACATTTATTAAGTGCTTACTCTGTTCCAGGTACTAAGTACTTAAAAAATTATCTTACTTGATGCTCACAACAAACCTGGTAAACAAATGCTATTATTATCCTCCTTTTAAAGTTGTGGAAATTGAGGCAGACAGAGATTAAGCAACTTGCCCAGGGTTACACAGTTCTTAAGTATCTGAGGCTGGATTTGAACTCAGGTCTTCCTAATTCCAGGCCCAGGTCTCTACCCACAGTGCCACCTAGCTGTTTCTGTTTCATCTAGAAGCCAGTGCTTTGGTGGTAAGACTTCTGAAATTAAGCTGGTCCTTAAATGTTAGGCATATGGCTTGTGGTGATACTCAAACCACATGTAAATGAGACATCTGAATAAGACTTTGGTGGAAGACACAAAGAATCCTTTAATTCTGTTTCTATAGTACTTAACATGTTCATATAACTGCCTCTAATTTCTATCATGGTTTCAGAGCAATTATAAGATCATAGATCATAGATTAAGAATTTGAAATAACCTTAACTAGGGTTCTTGTTCATTGAGGAAACTGAGGTCCAAGAGCAGTTAAATGACTTGGCCAAGGGTACTTGGGCATTTAGTTTCTGATTTCAACCCAGGTTCTAAAATTTCAAATCCAGTATTATTTCCTATGCCACTCTTCCTTGAGGGGCCTGGAGGAATCATGTAGCCTATTCTATGTTTCTTTCCTTAAGCCAGAAGCTCCCCTAATGCAGGGAACAACGTCCCCAGAATAGTGAATGAGGTCTACAGGTGGTCAGAAGGTTACCATATTCCACCACAGATTTCTACCATATATATATTCTAAATTATTCAATAGTATACAAGAACCACCAGAAACAAGAACAACACCAAGTTAAGAAGTAGAGAGAAAGAAGGAGGAAAGACTAATGCGTTTCTGAGTCAGCTTGTGTGTACTCTTATCCCAGAGTTTTCAGAGCCCTTCAATAATGTATAGAATCAGTATTTGTTTGATATTGTATTATGTTTTGGGGGGAGGATCAAGCAAAAAAAACATAAAATATCATCTCAAGGAATTTAGGTTTCACTTGGACAACAAGGCACATACTTTCTCATTCTTACAGAAAACCTTCCTTGATAACACCGGCCCCCTTATCTAAATCTTTATTTTTAAGATATAATTATTGTCTTGCCACAAAATTTAGAACAATATAGCTTAGTGGACAGAGAACTTATTTTGAAATCAGGAAAATTTATATCTTCCTGTCTCTCTCATAAACTGATTAGGTGACCAGGAGCAAGTATGGGTGCCAAATTAAAAAAAGAAATGGAACCCTGCAGGCCAAATATCAAGTTAAAAAAACACAAATTAATATTTACATTGTTCTGTGTTTTTATTTATTTTGTTAAATATTTAGCAATTATATTTTTATTTGGTTTGGTTTTTACTATTTGAGCACTTAGGCAACTTTTTAAGATTATTAATTTATAATGAAGGTGTTGATCAGCATTGGTAAAGGAAGTTGCCCATAGGGAACTTACTATATCTTTGAAATGTCAGGTCTAGTTAAAATAAAAAAGGAACAACAAAGTTGTTATACTATACTTTACTACACACTACCCTATTTTTGTCTGAATCTCATACTGTATCATTTTATTATTATTATATAACATTATACTATCTATTGAATGATATCTGCGTGAATTAATTATCAGAGGGACCTGCAATCCTATCCAATCCTGGAAGACTACCACAATAAGTAGCCATAGGAGTCATAGAATCCTGTGTCTGGGTCTGCCAGCATGGGGGTCCAGGCTCCTAAATGGCAGAAGTCATGGAGGCTAGGAGGCCAAGAGATATGACCCACCTCTCTCTCTTCCTCTTTGCCTCTCTTTCCCACTTCTCTCTCTTTCTTCCCACACTTCTGTCTGTCTGTCTGTCTGTCTGTCTGTCTGTCTCTGTCTCTGTCTCTGTCTCTCTCACTCTCTCCCTGCCTCTCTCTCCTCTCCCTACCCTCTCTCTCTTTCTCTCTTTCTCTCTCTCTCCCCCTCCCACTCTTTCCCCCATGCCTTTAGGATCATGGAAGAAGTCCTCTCTCAATTGTTCAGGCTCTGCCTTGTCTATGTAGTCATCTCTGGCAAACAGTGGCATGACTGGGACCATGCTGGGTTGGAATCTGGGACCTGATCTTACTTTAAGTTAGAAAGGCTTGGAAACCTTATTTCTATCTTTCTTTCTCTTTACTAATAAATACTTATGCATTTAATATAAAGTCTCCAAGATTAATTTTGGTCCATAAATATGAAACAAGAGGGGGCTTACAAGGCCATCTAGACCAGTCCCTTTTTTTTATAGAAGAGGAAATTCAATCTCAAGGTATCTCAAATTTCACAGATATAAGATGTTAAAGATGGGCTTTGAAACCAGGTGTTGTGATGTCATTGCTTTTCTAACCACCAACTGCTGTGTCTCACTACCTTGTTCTCTAATTGCTTTTCATGTGTCTTGTCTTCATGACCAACCTGTGAAAAGAGATCATATCTGCTTTCTTTTAGGTACTTTAGAGTTGAATGTCAAGCTATTCCATTCAATAAACATTTAAGTGGCATACTCTGTAATAAAATAAAATTCCTATTCTCAAGAAATTCTTATTATATATGCCAAATAATTTCATTTGTTATTAATTTATTTGTTGTGAATTCCTGTTTAATTTTTATATTGGTAATGTATTTCTCCTTTTCAATGTAGGATGTTAACTAACTATATGTTTTGTAATTCTTAATAAAAACCTCTGTTTTGTTCATCATTTTAACTAAATTGGTCTTTTCTTTGGTTAATATGTATGTTCATTGGTCTTCATGATAAGAACTGTTTTATTAAAATTCTATGAATTCTGGCATGTCATTTCACTGTTAGCATTCCCTTTCATGTAAAGATTTATTATTTCTATTATTTTTATTTGAGCTTGATCATTTAGGTCCTCTTTTTTGGTCTTAAGAACCATCTTTAATGGGATTAACTATCATCTCTATGCAAATTATTTGCAGATCTATATATCCAGCTTCAGTCTCTCTCGAATTCAAGTCCTGCATCACCCATCTGCTCATATCTCCAAATGGATATCTAGTGGGCTCCTGAAACTCACTTTGTCTAAAACATTATTAATTGTCTACCCCCCAACTCCAAATCTTCCCTTTATTTTAGATAAACATTTATTATGAATTTGTACCATGTGATAGGCATCATGCTAAGTGCTGGGAATACAAATATAAGCATAAAGATGTCCTTATATCTAATGGGGGAAGACAACATATAAAGGGAAGTAGAAAAAGAGGCATAAAATGAAGGCATCCTATATGAGAAGAAGGTAGAAAAAGTCCTGCTAGAAATGAAGATTTAGAAGTCATAGCAGTCCTATCAAATAGAGATTTTTGAGAGGAGTCATCTTAAAAGAGTGAAGCCACAAGGGCCACCTTGGAGGATATTTCCAATGTTTCCAGGACTACAATGAGCTTCCACAATAAAGAAATTAATGGAGCATAATAGAGAAAGTTTGGAGTGTTTCATAGAGATCCTATTGAGGTTGTCACCATCTTTCCAGTTGCCTACATTCCCAACCTGGGAGTTTTCCTCAACTTTTAACTCTCCCTCATCCCTTCCCAAGTCTTTTCAATCTACATGATATATTTGTCAATCTACATAATAGATCTTGTCATCTACATCATATATCTGGCAGCAAGGAAAACCTTTAGAATCTTGAAACAAAGGATATGAGTTCAAATCTTGGCTTGGTCTGCTCCTCATCCCTCAGATGCTCCTCTGAATGAGATCCCCAAAATATCACCTCAGCAGATAAGATAAATGAGTTTGAAGGTGACTTGCAAGTCTCAAACTCATCAGTGACTCAGGAAGATGTCTACACTAAGCCAGTGAACAATTGCCCTGGTAGAATGGGCAGATGAGAATATTTTGTTCCAACAATCATGAAAATTACTGAAGCAGGCACTGTTGAGTGCCTAGAGTTTGGTCAGGCATTGAAGGTGTCAAGGTCCTCCAGTGCATCCTGGACCATTGCCAGTCATCCTGCCTTTTGTCCTTCTACTGCACTTTGATGACTCTAGAAGAGAGAGTGAGGCTGACAACTCTGCGCAACTCTTCCTCATTTAAATCTAATTCATGCACAAGTGAAGGCATCACCCAGTGGTGTTTCTGGTCCTCTTCAAAATGAAGTATGAGCAATAATAATAACAAATGAGACTATAATAAGTAAATGTAGTGGGTTCTTGATATTTGTTAATCGCTTCAATAATGATATAAGAAAACACCTTGTTTTATCAAAATGAACTTCACAAGCCCTAAGTGTTCCATATAAATGCTTTCATAGCTGGGAATGTGCTTTAAGTTTTCAGACAGAAAGCTTTTTAAGTATAAGATGCCCTGACTACTACTGCTGCTATTGCTACAGCTGAATGTGCTGTTAGAACAGCTCCTCTGTGCAATGGGCCATCAGATGATAATAATGAAAAAGGAGATTGAAAAACTCCTTGGATTTTAAAAAATGCTTTCATGCTATATTGCTTATGAAAAGCTTCAAAGAAGATGAAAATACTCCTCCTTCCCAATTCGAAGAAGCCATCATTATATATCATATGGCTAGCTTTTTTCTTCTCCCTTTTCTTTCTTTTCTTTGTGTAATCAATCTAGTTAATGCCAAATATTGTTGACAAGAGCATCCATGACATGGATGTGTTTGAAGGATTGGCATACTAACACATTGAAAGGCAAGTCCAAACCCTGAATTTTAATCTCAACTCTGTCACCAACTACCAAGTTAACACACTTCTGGGCCTCGGTTTCCTCATCTGTATAATGAGGGTGTTGGACCCCTTTCATGTGTACCTTAAGTAATCTCACTGGAGACACTCTTCAGAGTAACTGAATGGCATGGCATTTTTCTATTAAGATCCACTATGAAGACAGCGTTCCCATTAAGCAATTTGCCCAGTTATGGGTACAAGTTGACACTGATCTATCCACACTCTCATCTAGAGTCCCCTATGACATGAAGCCGGGAGAACACAGCAATTTTATCTCATCCATTTAGAGAATGAATCTTTAATATATGAACAAAGGAAAAAATAGTGTCCTAATTAGTTAAGCTATTAAAATAGGTTTAATGACCCTAAATAATATTCTTAAGTGATTATCAGGTAACTTCTTTACCCTTAAAGTCCCTGGAGGGAATGTCATGGTCTTAAGACATAAAGAGGTGGAATCTAGAATTAATGGCAGCTGTAGTTAATCCTTCACCTGGGGAAAAACAACAAATTTAATTTATTTCCTTCTCTGGGTTTAGACTCCTACCTGGATAACTATAACTAGCTGGGGTCAAGTTAGGTCTTGTTTTAAGATGTTTACATGAAGAGGGCTACTTCCTCTCCAGGTGAAAAAAACTTCATCTCTAGCAACTCCCCCCCCCCCCATGATTCACCTTGTAACCCTTTTCTGCCCTGCAAAGTGTTCCAGCTATTGCTGCCTGTCACTTTCAGATAACTTTCACTATAACACCCCTTTCCTTCGTGCCATACTCAGCCCCAAAGGGCTGAGGACAAGACTGCCTTCTCACACCAAATCTACAATTGTAGTTAGACGGTCATCTAACTGTCAACATCTGCCTTCCAACCCACAACTACATAGATTCTTTTGCCCCAGATTTAACAAATAAAAAAGAAATGCAAATTATAGCTTTGCCTAACCAAAAGACATATAGCAAATTCTGGGAACACAGGAAATCTTAGCAATATACCGGAGAGTCAAAGAATTTACAAGATCTTAGAAATGTAATAAAGATCCGGAAACAAAGAAGTTTCTAGGAATGCATTAAAGCTTAGGAATAGAATCAGGCCCTGCTAAGATATAGGAGGATGAGAATACTCAGGAGAACCTTTTCCAGGATTTTTTTTTCCTTCTCTCATTTTTCTCTTTCTTAAGTTCAACCCCTCAGTCATCTTTGCCTTTTACTGCTCCCACCCATCTCATCTCTTCTCCTAGTTCTGAAATTATCTCTAGTTAGGTAGGGATTCCTTCTGAATTATGCTTTGTTGGCATTACATTTCATTGTTTGGCATTCATGAAATGCCCGAGCTGTTAGAGATGGTAATAGAGATAAACCTGACATTCTGAATGCCAAGGTGATAGCAATGACCTCTGCAAATCCTTTTGGTGGTAGAAATGCCAAGATTTCAGAACGGAACTTGGCTTCCTGCTATATTTCTGTCTTTCTGTTCTTCTATATGTGCTATTCAGGAGAAAAGCATTATTTTAGCTATATTATTATATGTTAACTATATTATTTATAGCAGTCATTCTACTTTAAGCCTCATAGATGGTTGCTGAATGAAGGCACAGAATAAAGTTTAAGCCTCTTTTTTCCTTGGGAATCACAGCTTGCTGGTCCTTCACTATTTTATCATGCTGTGGAGACTGGCAAGTGGAGAAGCTTCTCTACTTACAGGACTGTGTGCCTGACACATTTGGGCCAATTACCAACACTCCTTGGCTGGGGTGTGCCAAGAGAGCTTCTGAACAGAATGCTGCATCTAATTAGAAGGGTTTCAGTGGACTTGTAGGGAAGTATCCTAATCAGTGATATGTTGCTTGTCATGGTGAAGTCCATTTGAGGAAAAAGGGACTTCTGATTTACTCATCCTATTAATCAAAAGTAGTGGGAATATGCTGATTTTGACCTTTAAAAGGCCATATCTCAGGGCTAACTTGACTTCTTTGGATAATAAGTTGGGGAACCTTGAATCTCTCTATGATAGTGCAGAGTAATGGACTTGGGGTCACAAGACCTGTGCTTGATTTCCTGTTCCAACATTTACTGTATATGTGATCATGGGTAAGTAACTTAGCCTCTCTGGGCACTGGTACATCATTTATATCCCTCTGTAAGGTGGAAATGAAAATACCTACACCAACTACTTTCCAAGGTTTTATGAGGAAAACATTTTCTAAGCCTTATACTGTTGTGCAATTATAAGACATTTTATTACTATTATTGTTAAAATCATTTTTAGCACTTTATAATCTGGCTCCCATTTACCTTCCTTTCTAAAATTATTGTATGCTACTCTCCTACCCCATCCATTCTGGTGCATATGATGTCGTATTGTTAAAATAATAATAAATTCTGTTAAATTCTATGAAAATGCTATTTTGGTGAAAACTAGCTCACTAACTGCCTTCTGTATATAACATTTTATTTTATGACTCCAGGCTTTTGGCGAAACAATACCCAGTGTCTGGAATTCATTTCCTCTTCAACTTAGTCCAATGGAATGCTTACATCCTTTCAGAATGCAATTTGGGTTTCCTATAGAGGTGTTTTCTTATCTGATCCCATCCCTCCCATACTCACCATGACAAGTACTTTTCTCTTCTTGACATTACTTTATATTAATGTCTTTGCACATTCGAATTCCCCAGCTTCTTTTAAGTCCCTGCTAAAATCACACCTTGTACAGGAAGTTTTTACTAATCCTTCTTAAATATGGTCTTCATTCTATCAATATTTCCAGTGGACCCTGCCTGTGGTTTTTTCATATATAGCTATTTACATGTTGTCTCCCTTATCACACTAAGTTCCTTGAGAGCAGGGATAATTTTTTAACCTTTCTTTATAATCCCAGAATTTAGCACAGTTTCTGCCAAGTGATAAGCATTTAATAAATGCTTATTGACTAACTTACTATTTACTTGTGCAAATCTCTCAGGAGAATGTAATATCCTTGACTCAAAGACTCTTTCACTTTGTACTTGTATCCTCAACATTTATCACAGTGTCTTGCCCAGAAGGGTTGCTCAATAAATGTTTGTTGAATTGAATAAAGCTTAAAAACCTAGTTTTCTTTTCTTTTTTTTTCATAGTGTCAAGGTCTTCAGGGTTCAGCAGATCACCAGCTTTATAGAAGTGACCAGGATAGATCTTTACTATGCCCACAGATTGTTACTTAGGGCCAGTTATCTCCTAAGTGAATCTTTTTATTGCTTATGTACCATGATGCCAAGGACTCCTAGGAAAGGCTCTGAGATGTTTCAAGTATCTCTTCCCACCCACTGACTGCTATCTAAAAATCTCACAGTTAAATGTTTGTCCTTTTAATCTGAGTACTTAATCTTTATGAAAACGTAAACTTCCTTGGGAGAAATGAACACCTGAAACCCGAGTCAATCATTTACACCTTGATGCAGAGGAATCATTCCTTAAGTAGCTTTTCTAGTGGTGAGAAATGGAAGAAGTGGGAAGCCCAAGATGGGAAAAGGGTTGAAAGGAAAGCATAGAAAGATAGAGAATAGTGGGACTTTGAAGAGGAGGATGAAGATAATCATCACTAGTTTGTGCTTGACTGGTATCTACTGACACTCAGCAGAGGATGGAGTACAAAGTGAAATTTTCACTCAAGGTATTCTCCAAATGACCAATGACTTTAGTTAAGTTAAATCAAATGGTTATGCCAGTTCCGCGAATATGTTTTGAACTCTTATGTGTCTAGGACCATTGAAAGAATATCTTTGTTGGCTGGACCTAGATATCCCAATGAAGCATTATAGGACTTGTTTCCTATTGAATATGCTTTGGCAGCCTAGGTAGACACTACACTGAAAAATCTTTTTTGTTCATCAGAAAAGAAGATTCATAATTTTCAAGGAGATGATGTCCCCCTTTATGATATTGGATCCTCTCATCTTCACAAGTGAAAACATATGTGCATGAAGAATCCCTTGAAATATAAGGTCATGATTAAATGATCTAAATAGGTACTAAGCAGGATCACAGAATCCAGGATTTGAAGGGACATCAGAAACCATATGTCTCAACCTGTGTCTTATATAAGCAGGCATTTTTTACATAAGACAGTCAACAATATAGCCAAGCTATATTTGAAAGATACACTTCCACAGTAAAGGGGAAATCATTGTCTTTTGAGGTAGACTATTCTGTTTCAGTATTGCTCTAATGGTTAGGAAGTTTTTCTTTATATTCTGTGAAAGCTACCTCTTTGCATCTTCTAGCTATTGTTTCTAGTTTTTCCTTATAGGACCAAGTAGAACAAATTTAATCCTTCTTCCATATAACACAATTTCAAATACTGACCAGAGCTATCAAGGCCCTGCTTGAATCTTCCTCTTCTGATACAATCCTTTTCATCCCTGTCCCCAAAAAGTTCAATAAAATATACTATACAATGAAAGTCTCACATTAGATAGTTTTCCATGCTCATAATACTTTGCCTCTGTGAGGAAGAGATAGAGATACTTTCGCATATTTTTCCTTTGGGTTAATCTGTTATTTTAATTTTAAAGAATTTATTTTTAATTGTTCTGTAGTTATTCATTCCATTTTTATCATTGTTGTGTATTTCATTTTCCTGGCTCTAATTACATTACTTTGCATCAGTTCATATAAGTTTTCCATTGTTTTTCTGGATTCATCATATTTATTATTTTTATAATGCAGTGACAGTGTTTTATGTTCATCTATCACAATTGAAGAAATATTACTTTCGGCTATTCAAGAGTACTCTTCTCATTGGTCCCTTTCTCATATTTTCTGCCCTGAAGGCTCTGAGGTGGCTTAATAGATAAAGCACTGGGCCTGGGTTCAAGAAAACCTCTGAGTTCAAATCTGGCCCCAGATGCTTACTAGATGTATGACCCTGGGCAAATCACTTAATCTCTGTTGCCTAGATTTTTTTAGTTGTAAATTTAGGGTAATAATAATAACTAATCCCCTACCCCCTACATTGCTAATTAGATCAAATGAGATATTTGTAGGTACTTGCCATGGTGCCTGGTACATAGTAGGCACTTTATAAAATGTTTCTCTCCTTCCTATTTCCATTCATTCCCTTCCCTAAATGAATATTAATAATAGAAGAACTCATATTTGTATGACAGTAATGACATTTATATTAAGATTTTTAAATCACTTTCCTCACAAGTCTCAAGTGTATATTTATTAAATGTTTATATTTATATATCTCTATATATGACATTACATATTATATACATTTCATTTTATATGTTATATGGATACACATATAATATCATATAGATACAAATTACTGTTATATGTGTATACGTATATTATTAAATATAGCTAGAGCTTTCTGGGTGAGGATACAAAGTACAAGAAAGATCTCTCTCCTTAAGATTTAGCCTTTCTAGGAGAGACTTTGTGCCTGATTTCAGAGCTAAGAGGATCCCCTTAGAGGAGAAGGGAGAAAAAAAGTACTCTCCTCAGCCTTCTGGAACTAACAGTGACTTTTATAATTACATACAAATAGAAAGGGATAAGGATTAGACCTATTAGTCATTGTTTTAGGAAATATCCACATAAAGAATATTATTTTTGTTGTTTAGTAGTTCCTTGGTTGTGGCCAGTTCTTTGTGACCCTTTTTTGGAGTTTTATTCGCAAAAATACTGGAGTCACTTGCCATTTCCTTTTCCATTTCATTGTGCAGATGAAGAAATTGAGGTAAACAAGGTAAAGTGACTTGCCCAGGGTCACATCGTGTCTGAGGTTATATTTGAACTCTGAAAGGTGAGTCTTCCTGACTTAAGCCTCAGCATTCTAGGAACTGTACCACCTAGCTATCCCTGGGTATAGGGGGTATTCATAAAGGACTAACACCTCTGGTGTAAGAGCTTGCTGAGTCCTTTTCAGGGTGACCCATTCACCTTTGGTATCTACCTTTTGCCCAAATTTTCACCTGCGGCTCCAAGAAGTTGTAGCATGTAAAGTGGTCATACCATAGTAAAATTGTCTTGGTAAATAGGCTAGAGCAGGTTGAGGAAAACTGACAGGCCACAAATTCATCAGTGAGTGAATGGGGTGTTTACCCTAAATATGTGAAGATTTCCCCTGCTGGAATGGAAGAATGAGGACAATTTGTTCTGGTGGCCATGAAGGCAGCTGATGCAGGTGAAGTAAAGTGCTTAGAGCTTGATCAGATTTGGAAAAAGCCAAGATCATCCACTGCAACCAAGGCCACGACCAGTCATTCTGATTTTTATCTTACCACTCGACTTGGATGACTGGAAGAGAGAAGGAAGCTGATGATTATGTGAATTTCTGCTTCACTTAAATCCAATTCAGGGGCAAAATCCCCCCTAAAGAAGGACAAATAACAAGATACCTACCTACCTACCTACATCGATAGCTGTATTTGAGGGATAGAACTAATGTAGGAAACTTCTGATGAAGAAACCAATAAAGCAAATTGCTATCTTCTGCAATGTTGGTCTCAGACCATTTTCATGGGTAGTGAGAAGTTTAGTTACTTTTTCAGTCACTTGACAAATATGTATTAGTAGCAAGGCTTCAATGTAGGTCTTCCTGATTTTTTGACCGGCTCTCTAACCAATGTGACAAATTGTCTCTTTTTTCCTCTTAAAAAATCCTTATCTTCTGCTAGGCATTTGGAGTTAGATGACTTGCCCAGGGTCATATAGCTAAGAAACAGATTTGAATCTACATCCTCCTGAATCCATGCCTGGCACCCTATCCACTGTGCTACATAGTTGTCCAATCCCATCCCCTTTTAAATTATCCTAACCTTCTGTCTTAGTATTAGGTCTAAGAAAGAAGAGTAGCAGGGGCTCCACAAAACATTTTTGTACCCATTTAAAATATGATAAAATTGAGGCCAAGGGATATGGCCATGGTCACAAAACAATTAGATATTTGTCTCTGAGGTTAAAGCCAGTGCTCTTTCCTCCATGGTTGCTTACTTCTTTCAGAGGCTTAACTTAATGAGTAGAATGTGGAAAAATCAATTTATAAAAAACGTCACTTGGTATGAAGGGCATGTAAAGAAATTGAAGGAGAGAAATTAATGATGGGCCACACATGGTTATTTTCTAGGCATTGGCAGAAAGCAAATTAATGGTTTCTTAGAAATTCTGGAAGAATGTTTATCTCTTTGGGTCTTTTAAAAACAACACACAATTACTGTCCTTGGGTTACTCTGGGGGTAACTCTGCAGCTCAGTCCCTGTCATAGATGGCTTTCAGCAGTTTGGGACGCCTTATGGGCTGCTATGTTCTGAGACCTCCCTGGAAATTGGCTGGCTGAGTTTTTGTATGATCACGGATGGTAAGAAGCCATAGCCTCTTTGATGATTTTAGACAGCAATTACAGTCAAGGTGTCTGAGATGACCATCTTCTTTGTTTGGGAAGGCAGTGGAATATGCTTCGAATCTCCCAAGCAAGGTTTTTATTTGCCCTGCACTTTGGCAGAGTGGACAGTTTCTGCTAATGAACTGTCAACCTGGATTACACTTAATTTCTATGTGCTTTCTTCTCATTATCATCAAATAGTGTTTACCATTTGATTTTGTTTTTAGGTCCAAGTTTCAAGTTTGCAGCTTAATGTGCCTGTCATGCTCAGCATATGAGGGACATGGCAGTTTTCCCAGAATCTAACCTAACAAAGGATTTTTCTTGAAGCTTAGAAACAGAGCTAGCTAGAACCAGAAATGACCCTAGTTAGAGATTATCGAATCCAACCCACTTATTGTCTTATTTTACATATGAGAAAAATGGAGGTCCAGAGATTTTCTCTTGTTTTGCTTTGAGAGAGACACACCCCCACACAGAGTCAGAGAGAGAGACAGACAGATGGACAGACAGACAGACAGAGACAGAGAGACAGACAGAGAAGAGAAACAGAGAAATAAACAGAGACAGAGGAGAGACAAAGACAGAGAGAGACAGACAGACAGACAGACAGACAGACAGACAGAGACAGAGACAGAGAGGCAGAGAGAGAAGAGAAACAGAGAAATAAACAGAGACAGAGGAAAGACAAAGACAGACAGAGAGAAAGAGAGAGATGGTGGTTGGGTGGGGTGGGGTGGTGGGGATTATACCATAGTAAGTTATTGGAGATTGGCTGCTCTCTGTCCTGTTCACTCTATAATACAGTGAAGCTGTTATTTTTGAGAATGGGAATTGAAGAACTCAGCTGTGCTCACGAGTCAGGTCATAGATTTAGGTTTGGAAGGACTCTTATAAGTCCATTTAGCCTAACTCTTATCCTTTTCAGAAGAGGAAACTGAGACCCAGGGAAGTGTAAGATCAAATCATTTCCCCAAAAATCACAAGATAAATTAGTATCAGAAGTGGGATTTGAACTCAGATTCTATAACTTTAGAGCCAATAGTCCTACTATTTTTTTCCTCCTATTCTGTACTAGTACATAATACAATGATTAATCCTACATATCTCTTACTGAGCTGGAACTTCCTTTTATGCTGAAACTCACAGCTCACAAGTCTTCTAATCTTCTTGTATTGTCTATAACCAAATCAGCCTGATGTCTACCTTACTGGATAGCCCCAAATAGCCTTCAATGAGTTGTTCCTTTTCCCCAAATGGCAAGAGCATTGGAGAGAATTTGTTTAAGGCCAAAGTAATAAGGATGAACCATACCATCATGAATGTGATCTCATCTGAGATTGTCTCAGAAACTAAGTAGAGTCAGATCTGGTTAGTACTTATATGGGGATTCCTAGAAATACTGGGTGTTGTAAACATTTGTGTCAAGAGGCAGCAAGGTATAGTAGAAAGTAGGATGAGTTTGGAGTTATAAGACTTGAGTTTGAATCTTGACTCTGCTTACAGTCCCTTTGCATCTCTGGACTCCAGTTTCCTTTTCTCAAACATTAGGGGTTTGAGACATATAGCATATGAAGTCCTGTCTAGATTTAGAGCTATTGTCCTATGAATCTTTAAAAAAGAAACAGCAATATCCATGTCTCTCTCTCCCCAGGCCTGAATGTGCCCTCATTAAGAAAGATGCTTTATACTGAAATAGGCTCATAGGATTTTAGAGCTAGAAGGGACCTTAGAAATCATCTAGTTCAAACCAATTATCTTATAGATGAGGACTGTAATAGACTCCTAACCCATCTTCCCCTTCCAAATCGTTCTTTAGATTGAGACAAGACTAATATTCCTTATTCAGATATTTGATCATTATTCCTTTCTTCAGAGGCTTTCAGTGATTTCCTATTACCCACCAAATAAAGCTCATCCTTTTTAGTTAGGATTCTGCAATTGGCACTACTCAATTTTCCAGGCTTATGTTACAGTTTACTGCTCCGTGTGTATGTGCCCACAAAACTGGAGTAATTCCTATCTCCCTTGGCACTAGTAAATTCATCCTGGTTTTGGGCTTTCCCCTCATACTATTTTCTCATACCTGTGACTCTCATTATACAATATATCCTCAAATTTTTGTTCCTCCAAAAGGAAAAACCAAACCATATAATCTTATTATAGTCAAATAATTTCTATTTCATTTCTTCCAAAAAGATCTATTAAGGTTCTCCTATGTTTAGAATGCTGTGCAGTGGGAGAGACATGAAGAAAACAATACGTGGATCCTTTCCTTGTGCAGTTTACAGTGTACTAGTGTGGTGTGATCCATACATAAATGATAACACAAAATGTACAAAATGATAACACTGCTTGTAGGTAGCAGGGAAGGGAAAAACAAACACTTCACTGGATTTAGAGTCAGAGAACCTGGGTTTGAACACCAATTCTGCCACTTACAAACTTGTGTGCCCCTGGGCGGGGGGAGTCATTTAACCTTTCTGGGCCTCAATTTCCTAATTTATAAAATTAGGTGGCAATTCTAGACAGCTTATAAGGTCTTTTCATACCCTCTGTCTATTGTTCTGTGGAGAAAAGAGCAAAGTGATATATAAGGGTAACCTTAAGGGTTCACATACTCCATACACATGTATCTTCTTTTTCCTTCACCATTTTTATCTGAGTATCCAGGCTAATGTAGCTGCCTAAACCCTCTAATTCTTCCTTGATCTTATTTAAGCTTTCCCTGGACCTCACAGTTTTATTTCCTCTCAGACTTCCCTGACTTAGGTAAGAGACCAATAATTCTTTCAACTTTTTCTCTCTTTGTCTTCCCTTGTTGGTGATTTTTTTGCTAGTAGATTCCCCTTTGCTGAGATAGATCTAATTTAGGAGTTTTCTATTCCTGGTAGTTGTCAGTCTACAAAAAACCCACAATTTTTCACATAGCCAGAGGAGGTAGCTACTTCTGTGATGTGATTTGAGGGGAACTCTTTCCCCCACTGCTGTACCTTCCTCTTACCAAAATAAAACAAAAACAAATCTATGATCACTCCGTTAATATCCTCTGAAATTCCTGCTCCTTTAGTTAAAATGCAAATGTTATCAGGGAGAGAAAACATATTTACAACCTAGTGTAAACAAGATTATTAACTGCATAGTATCTATCAGGGATCACTGTCCAGGGTTATGAAGGTACTGGTCACAGTACAAGTAAAATTTGATAGATGCAAAGGGCAGGATGTTAGGTACATGTAGGAATGAATAAGAGTAGAACTACATGGGCAGTTGAATGGACACCATCAGGGCAGTAGAGATGGCATATGGAGACAACAAGAAGGTGGAGGGTATCATAAATGAGAACACTATAGGTACTGGAAAGCACAATTAGTGAACTTCCTAGTTTCTAGGAGTCAGCAATGCTGTCATGAACATAACTATCGTTTTCTATCCTATAGCTCTGCAAAGTAATGCTTATCATCATCTCTTGGCAGCTATGCAGCTTTACTGAATTGAAAAAGAAGTAGTATGCAGAGAGTTCAAGTTAATTCCCCAATATCGCCCCACTAATTAGTGATAAAGCAGGATCCAAAAATCTAATTTTGTACTTCCAAATCCAGCGCCCTTTCCACTAAACCATATTCTCATTTAACTATTCTGATATCAGTTTTTTGATATGTCAAATGGGGGTAATTTTGATCTCTACTTACACTAGACATATAACATTCTGTTTATGTGTCTTGCATGCACTCACCATATGCTGTTTCATATGTCTATTTGTGTATATCTTATCTTCATATGAGACTATAAGTCTTTTATGTATAGGAATTATGAGGACTGTGCATTAAAAACAATATAAGTTCTGAAGAATTAAAACCATCCTGAAGAACAGTTAGATATCTCAGGAAGGAGTAGATTTCCTATTACTAGAGTTCTTCAAAAAGAAACTAGATGGACACTTCTTTTGGATGTTGAAGAGAAGATTTCTGTTTAAGCAGAGATTTAAGGACAAAGTAATATCTAAGGTCCTTTATAACTCAAATTCCAGCTCATAGTTATGTCATCCTTATGCTTAGTACAGTGTTTTAAAACTGGTAGATGTGTGATAAACATTTGATGAACAAAAGACTGAATGAATTTATCTATCCCAAATAGTATGAGGCAAGATCAAGAGACATTTGTAAAGATGGAAATCCTTAAAAAAAGATTAAAAATATGATTTTATATATACATATATATATACATATATACATGTATACACACACAGAGGCAGACAGACATACAGACACACAGACATTTCTTCTATCTCCTGGGTCATGCCCTTGGAGCTAGCTTTATTCTTTGGTTCTATTCTATATGGATATATGGACATCAATACCTGTCAGTATCTTCTCTGATGTTGTATGACAATGATAGCAGAGATGCCTGATCAGGCAGTAAATTACATGGGAGATTGACATGGTGGTCCAGCTGTGCTGTACTCACATGTACTTAATCTCTTTAATGACATTCACAAAGACAGTCCCAGCTCATTCCTCTCATCATCCTTGTAAGCCCATAAATCTTTTTGACTGTTTTAAACTACCAGGGTAGGGGAAGAGGAAATGGAGCTGCTCCTCTCAATCAAATATTAAAAAAAATTCTAGATAGTTACTAGTTTCATATTTAGAGCCATACTATCTCTGCTGTGACCCCAATGCTTGTCCCTTTTGGGGTTTATGGGGTATTCAGGGAGATCTAGAGCCTCTGATGTGCTCAGCTCTTTTCAGTACAACTCATCTACCTTTGATGTCCACCTCTTGCCCAGTTCTTGCCTGTGGCTCCAAGAAGCTGTAGCATATGCAGCAGCCACACTCCAGTAAAGGCATCTTAGCAGACAAACCTATCAGTCAGTTAGGGGGATGTCTACTCCAAGCACCTTACAACTTCCCCTGGAGGAATATATAGATGATAACAATTTGTTTTTAACAATGATGAAGATGGCTGAAGCAGTTTAGAGTTTGGAGTGCTTAGAGTATGGTCAGACATCAAAGATGTCAATGTGAGCTACTGCATTCTGGGCCACCTCCAGTCGTCCTGATTTTTGTATTGCCACTGGATTTCAAAGGCTCTGGATGAGAGAGTGAAGCTAATGGCTTTATGCAACTTAAATGCAATTCATTCACAGGTGAAGACATCACCCTGTGAAAATATTGGTCCTCTTCAACTCAACACAAATGCCTATTTATGAGTACTTCTTCACTTAATACCAAACTTCATTTGGTGTAAGAAAAGAATATAAGTAGATTACATCATAAAATAACAAAATTTTTGCAGCCTATAACTGCACAGGAATATTATCTAGAATTTACTCAAAAAGTACCTTTGAGTCTATAGTCCTTTCTTTACAAAACTTAATTGATTGTTTTAATAATAACACAAAAGAAAAATGTGTAATCACATGTAGGAAATAAAGTGGAAATTGGGTGGCCACTGCAGCTTTAGGCACACAGTTGTTCTCTTCTTCAACATTTTCGCTATGTTATAATTTTCTATCCCAATTTATTAATTTTCAAATCATATTTCTTTCATGAGCTTCCAGGTATTATCCTTCTATGATTCTTCTTGTGTTTTCAGTGAAGGTATAACACATTAAACATTGTCCTATTTTGTTCTTTAATGGTTCACTGGTGTTAATCTTTCTTCTCAAACATAGACAGGAAAAGAGGTGATATGTCCTCCTTTTTTAATATTCCCAATAGTGTCTAGCACAGTGCTAGGTATATTTGTGGCATCAAACTCATATGTTGAAATAGAAGACATAGTTTTTAAGAAATTTCAATTTAGGTATTGTAAACAAAACTAGAAAAAACATTGAGGACTTACTGTAGAGACTTTACTTTTTATGATTTAATTTTCATTTCCATATTATTCATTCTTGTAAGTTAATAAACATATAAAAACCCAAACCCCAAATGAACAAGTAAAAAAATTGTATGCTTTCATCTTTATTCCAACTCAAGCATTTCTTTCTTTCTTTCTTTCTTTCTTTCTTTCTTTCTTTCTTTCTTTCTTTCTTTCTTTCTTTCTTATTTTTTAAGCCCTTACCTTCCATCTTAGAATCAATACTGTGAATTGGTTCTAAGGCAGAAGAGTGGTAAGGGCTAGGCAATGGGGGTCAAGTCACTTGCCCAGGGTCACACAGCTAGGAAGTGTCTGAGGCCAAATTTGAACCCAGGACCTCTCCTCTCTGGGCCTGGCTCTCAATCTCCTGAGCCACCCTTAAGCAGTTCTTTCACTGGCAGTGGATAGCATTCTTTGTCCTAAGTCCTTCAGAAATATCCTGGATCATTGTATTGCCAAAAATAGATAAGTCTATCTCATTTAATCATTCTACAATATTATTGTTACTGTGTACAATGTTTTCCTGGTTCTGCTTATTTCACTTTGCATTAGTTCATGGAGATCTTTCCAGTTCTTTCTGAAATCATCCTGTTCAGCATTTCTTACACTGCAATAGTATTCCATCACCTTCATATATCAACCATAATTTGTTCAGCCACACCACAATTAATAGACATCCCTTCAATTTCCAATTCTTTGCCATCACAAAAAGAGCAGCTATAAAAAAATTTTTGTACAAAAATTTTGTACAATTAGATCCTTTCTCCTTTTTTCAATCTCTTTGGGATATAGTTTTAGGAATAGGATCACTGGATCATAGAGTATGCATTGTTTTATAGCCTGTTGGACATAGTTCCAAATTCCCTCCAGAATGGTTCCATCAGTTCACAATTCCACCAGCAATGCATTAGTGTCCCAATTTTGCTGCATCCCCTCACTTTCCTTTATTGTTATATTGGCCAATCTGGTAGGTGTGAAGTGGCACCTCAGAGTTTTTTTTTTAAATTTACATTTCTCTAATCACGAGGGATTTAGAACTTTTTGTCATATGATTATCTGTAGAGATTTTAGAATCTCATCGTATAAACATAGCTATTGATTCTTCTCTAGGGTCTTACTGATTATCTCATGATATCTTCAGGTGCCATAGCTTAATATTTCCGTGGGGATAACTGAGTTTAGAAGAATAAGTTTTTTCTTTATAATTTGACAGGCTGCCTGAGCCCTAAAGCCTAGGAAAACTAGACTGTTTGAGTCTTATTTTTCCAGTTGCTTTCTTAAATTGAGAAAAAAAAATTTCTTTTGCTTCTACAGGGTCGTAAAAGAAAACATGGCTGGAATAGTTCCTTATCTGTCTGTCTTCCCAATTCTAACTCACTATATCTTTTCAGAAGAAATGTGCTGGGACTAATGAGAGACATAAGGGGAGGGAAGAAAAAGCTGGAGTGTACAATCCTGAGTGATCTTTTTTATCAATATTTCTTAAGTGTGGAGAACTGTGCACATCCTGGGCAGTCAACTGTTAGTTATAGAATAAAAGAAAAATAGATAAGAGATTAATTCCTGAGGTAGGTTTTGTTTTAGGTTCAAAGTAGAGCAATAGGAAGACCATTGGATTAATTTTAGAAGATCTGGGTCTGAATCTTGGCTTGGATATTAATAACTGTATGACTTGTGGGAAAATTGATTAACCTCTCTGAGTACAGTGCCCCATCAACAAAATAGGAGTAATAATGTCCACATGATTTATTGCCCAAGACTGATTATAAATAATGCATAAAAAGTTGGATGCAGGTTTTACCATGAATATCAGATCATTTTTCTGACTAACTCAATGAAGGAATAATTAGTCCGAAAGATAAACTTGCCTTCTTGAAGCCATCCCTAAGGAATGAATTCAGGTCATTTAAGCCTGGAGTCTTTGGAGGGCTGAAAGCCATATGCTGTAAGTTGAATGAGACCTTAGATAACTTACAATGAAACAAGAATCTCCTCAACGATATAGTTAACAAGGTGTCATTTTTAGCTTTTGCTGTTTCAGACAATTCCTCTACCCCATTCCACTTTTGAATAGTTCTAATTATGAGGATGTTTTTCCTCCAAAAAAGCTATATTTACCTCTTTGCACCCTTTGCTCATTGCTCCTTGTTCTCCATTCAGTCAAAGAGAATGAGTTTTATCCCTGTTCCACCTAATGGTCCTTCAAATGCTTGGAAACATGTCTCTCCTAATTCTTCCCTCTTATCTAAATACTTCAGTTCCTGAAATAGATCTTCATGTGGCAAGACCTCAGCACTGTTCACCATCCTCTTCTGCTTTTGTGGATGCTCTCTAGTTAATCGATATCCTTCTTACAAATGTGGCTTCCAGAATGGAGCACAAAATATTTAAAAAGACAACATCAAGCACACATCTCTGAGGTACTTCACTGGATAGCCCTTTCCAACTAGGTATGAAATCATTAGTGTTGACTTGACAGGTCTACTTTCTTAAGTAGTTCTACATTTGCCTTATCTTACCAATGACTGATCTACTGTGCAACTCCACATCCTATCCATAGGAGCAGGATGAGAGACTTCATTAAATGCTTTGCAAAAATATAGGTAAACACTTAAAAAAAATCATAATCTGCGAAGAAGCGCATGGCTCAATATGTGAAACCCTTTTGTGTCCTTGGCCTATTAAAATATTCATGGTTCATGATATGCTAATTGCATATTAAACAATTATTATGGGAAGCTGTTCGATGTATTAAAGCCATTGGAGAAATAGGATCAAATTTAGGGCCTGTTATCTGGATTCCCTACGTGACCAATCCAGACTGAGGCAGTCTTTGTGTTTGGTCCTGGTCACCTGAGCCCCAAAAGGCTCTGGTACCAGCAGGTAGGTTAATCCAAAATCAACTTGATCCCTCCAAGAGGCTATTAGGAGTCATTTAGAGAAACAGAGTCTGTAACAGATATTTTATCTGGATCCCATTACAAAATCATCGGCAAGTAAAACTGTGTGTATGATTTTCTGCACTGCATGTCAGGACAGACAGAATGGGCCATCTAAGATAAAAATCTGAGGCTCCTCTTTTGACTCAGTCTTTGATCCCCACCTTTTTTACAATTCTTATTGGAGAACTTGGAAGAGGCAGACCAGCTTCTATTGAGTTGATGATTTCCTTCCTTGATAATTGAAGAAGCCTAAATCCTAAACAAATGCTGATCCCATATTCAGATTAAAACCTGAGTCTTTAGTCTGAATGCAGATTTCAATTGATGAGCATCTCCATAGGATATTTCCTCTCCCAGAATTATCCCCTGCTGAATTGGGGTTTGGAATTTGACTATTTGTCTTTGCATCTGTATTCTTTAGACTTCAATGGATTATGCATGATTTATTGCCCCTTACCAACTGTGACTCCTTTTTGCTTGAAATCAGTATATAATAAACTCCCAAGCCCGCAGAATTCAGGACAGTATGGGCTAACCACTAGTCTAGTTGTTCTCATTTTCTTTCTCCTGCCTTAACCATCCTATGCCACCACGCCACTCAGGACCCCAAAAAATCATATAGAGGCATGGCTCCCTATAAATTATAAAATGGTCAGACTATCTCTACTGCATTTTATGATGAACCATACTAATAATCCTGTCCCAAAAAGGAAAGGAGTTTAGACTGGTATGAGCTGTTTTTGATAATGCTCTGCTGGTGCTTTATGATCACCATTTTCTTTCCTAAAACACTTGCTAAGAATTTTTAAAATCATTACATCATATATGTTCCCCCAAAGACTGAAGTCAGGCTGGCTAGACTATAATTTAGATGATCTTTTTTCTCACTTTTTATAAAAATAGGGAAGACATTTACCCTTCTATTCTGCAATTACATTTCTATTCTCCACAGTCTTTCAAAGTGACTGACAGTAGCTTAGCAATAATATATGCCATTTCTTTTAGAGGCCTGGTACATAGTTCATGTGAGCTTGGCAACTTGAACTCATCACAGATATAGCTAAGTGCATCCCCACTCTCTTTGCTCACCTTGGGCTTCCAAGCTTGGTATTAATTTTTGTGCTGTCCTTTCCGATCTGAAGACCATTGTCTTTGGCAGAAAAAGCAGAAGCAAATTATGAGCTTAGTAATTCTGTACTCTTACTGTCATTTGCAATTATCACCTCATCTACCCTAAACTGAAGTCCTAGTCTCTTTGAATTTCTGCTTTTTCTTAGCATAGCTTAAAAACAAACCCAAAAGATACATTTGTTATCTTTAAGTGAATGTTTTTTTTCTTTTCTTGAATGAAGTAATTTCCTTCCTTGTTTGCCTGAATTTAACCCATTCCTTAGTTGTGACCTCTGGTTTCTAACTATGTGTCTGATTCTGACCCTCTTTTTAGTTTTTGATCACAACAAGATCCTGCATGATCTTGGTTGCTCTCCTTCACCTTGAATTTCAGGGTTGGGGTTTCCATTCTTGAATACTCTGTCAACTGCTGTTTATGCCTCAGGCAAAGTAATGGATATAAGAGCCTGGCATTTAGCCACAAAGAAGTGGAGATTTTCTTCAAAGTCATATATATAAAAAAAAAGTCACATCTAGATGTTGGAGAATTCTTTTCCCTACCTTCACTACTATCCCACCAAACATTGTGGGTCCCTAAAGAAACTTAACTTGTAACCAGGGATTCTGGTGACCTGTCCCAGGAAATTCAGCTGCAGTTATTACAACTGAGAACAGAATATCATGCTGTATTCTCTTTGTGAAATGGAAGGTATTAAATATATTTTAAAATAAATATTTTTATTGTTCCCATAGAATGTCTCCATTATTTCTGAAACTCCCTGTGTACTCTAAAAGATACCAAAGAGCAGTGAATTTGATATTTCTAGTAGTAAATATAACACTATTTGGCCAATAATTTTAAAACATGACTAGACTATATTAATTGTATTCATTTCAACACATTTGCATTGATCTTACCTCCTCTATATAATTTTTAGCATTTTTCCAATTGTATTCATTGATGATTGCAAAGAGAAAGAGGAGTGTGGTGGAAAAGTCTTCTGGACTTAATCATAATCTCTAGTTTCAGCTCTGGTCCTGACATTTACCAATGTGATTATAGGCAATTCACTTGTTCACTTTTATTATCAGTTTAATAATTTATAGAACAGATAGAAGAATTATAGTTTTTACCTCATAGGACTGTTTTAAAAAATATATAATCTTAAAATGTGGTATAAATATGAATTCTTATAGTAGGGAAGGAAAAGAAAGGAAGGAAATGGGCATTTATAAAGTGCAGCAACATGTCAGACACTGTACTAAATGCTTTACAAATATTATGTCACATCTGCAATTAGTCAATCAACAAGCATTTATTAAGCATCTGTGATGTGTCAGGTAATTTTCTGGGCATTGCGGATACCAAGACAAAAATGAAAAAGTCTCTGACTTCAAGCAACTGACATTTTGTTAAGGGAGAGAACACATATGCGTATAAAAATGTAGTAAAAAGTAAGCACATTTCTATACCACAATGTACTCAAAATTCTACTTTTAAATACAAATTCCCAAGAGAACCACAAAAGCAAAATGGATTTTTTTTGGTTTTAGGAGATAGTAAGCTCACAGAGAGCAAGGATTGTGATTTATATTTCTCATGTATCTTTTTGCTTTGCACAGTCCTGATGCGTTGTACATACTCAATTAGTATTTGTGAAGGAAAATGGAATTGAATTTTAGGCTTACAGATTGGCTTTTTAAAAATTTCCTTCCAAACATAGCACACACTGCAAAGAATACAGAAATAACATGTACCTAAATGTACAAAATCAAGAAATATACCCCCTCCTATCCCAGTAAGAAATTTGTATAATTCTAGTGATTCAGACAGTTATCCCAAGTGGACCCTGAGCAAAGGTCAGTATTAGAACTTGTTTCTCCATTAGTTTCACTACCATTGTTTTTAACATTGTTTTAACATTGGTCTCTGTTCTGGCCAGAATCTTAGTCCTTTGGATTTCTCTTGTCACAAATTAACTTTCATTTGATCTCACAGCAGGCTGACCTTGGTAAAGGTTAGGCAGAGAGAGGTTAAAGAATGAAGACTACATTTGGTTGGCACTGGCATGAATTCTTATGTAAAGTCCCTTAGAAGCCTTACTAAAAGTCATCTGGGATACTGTGTTGAAATATGACCTGTGCCAATTGGGTTTACATATTTGTAAGAGTATGGAATGGGTGTCAGAAATTCATTCATTCATTCATTTGGGACCAAGTATATAAAGATGAAAATGAAATAGTTCCTTCTCCCAAGGAGATTATATTTAATTGGGGGGAAACAACATAGGATCAAAGAATCATAAAATCCTTGATATAAACTAAAAGAAACCAAGTCTTTCTCATTTAATGACTTCATTTGATAGATAAGCTATGTGAGACACAGGAAAGCCAGCAACCAAGATCATAAGAAATTGAGAGGCTTGATGGTTCAGTGGATAAAGGGTCAGGCATGGAATCAAAAAGGCCTGAGTTCAAATTTGGCCTCAGACACTAGCTGTGTGACCCTGAGGCAAGACACTTCACCCTCTTTATTTCAGTTTCTTCGTCTTTAAAATAAGCAAGAGAAGGAAATGGCAGACCACTCCAGTATCTTTTGGTGTATTGTGTATAATACTTATAACTGGAGTTGGGAAGGAATCAGAAAGGGCTTCATTTGTAAAGTGGAACTCCAGGTGAGTCTTGAAGGGAACTGCAGATTCTAAAAGGTCCGGGTGAACAGGGTATGTATTTCAAGCACAGGGAAGTAAAAGAGATGTCATGACTAGGGACAGTGGATCAGTTTGGGTGGATCACGGAACACACAGGATTGTTTTGCTTCTGACCTTGCCTCCCTCAATCTATTCTCCTTTTTATCCACCCCTTCCCCATTTCCTCCTATCCCCTTCACATCCTGCTTCCCTGTTGAATAACATAGATCAAGTACGTGTGTATATTTTTCCCTTTTTGAACCAATTCTAATCACAATGAGGTTCAAGCATTTCTTGCTGCTCCCACCTCCATTGTAAAAGCTCTAACTTGCACACATTTTTTTTTTATTTTTTTTTAAACCCTTGTACTTCGGTGTATTGTCTCATAGGTGGAAGAGTGGTAAGGGTGGGCAATGGGGGTCAAGTGACTTGCCCAGGGTCACACAGCTGGGAAGTGGCTGAGGCCAGGTTTGAACCTAGGACCTCCTGTCTCTAGGCCTGACTCTCACTCCACTGAGCTACCCAGCTGCCCCCGCTTGCACACATTTTTATGTTAGATAATCTCCATTCTTCTCCATTTTCATGAAGCATTCCTCTTTCTCAATCTTTTTTTCAAAAAATCATTTCAACATAACTCACACTCCTGCCCTCTATCTATGTAGACTCCTTTAACTGCCCTAATAATGATAAAGATTTTAGGAGTTACAAGGATCATCTTCCCATATAGGAATGAAAACATTTAATCTTATTAAGACTCATGATTTCTCTTTTGTTAGCTTAAAAAAAAAACAAATAACTTTACTTTCTACCTTAGAACCAATACTAAGCATTGGTTCCAAGTCAGATAAACAGTAAGGACTAGGCAATGTGTGTTAAGTGAGGAAGTGCCTGCGACCAGATTTGAATTTAGGACCTCCTGTCTCTAGTCCTAGTTCTTTATACTCTCATCATTTAGCTGCCCCATCAAATGAACATTTTATGCTTCTCTTGAATCATGTATTTGAATGTCAGATTTTCTATACAACTCTAGTCTTTTCATCAGGAATGTTCTAATGTCTGCTATTTTGTTAAATATTCATTCCTTCCTCCCCCAAAGGATTATATGCAGTTTTGCTGAGCAGGATAGTCTTAGTTACAATTCTAATTCCTTTGCCCTCTAGAATACTAAATTCTAAGTCCTCCAGACTTTTTATCATGGAAGTTGTATGATCTTTATCGTGGCTCCACAATATCTGAATGGCTCCTTTCTAATTCCTCACAACATTTTCTCCCTGACCTGGGAGTTCTGGAATTTGTTAATTTTATTTTGTTAAAACTCCTGGGAGTTTTCATTTTGGTAACTTTTTGGAGGTAATTGATGGATTATCGTTGTATATGTTAAGATACAGATGTAGAAGGAGTTTTACTTTCTAATTTCTTGAAACATATCTAGGATCCATTTTTGATCATGGTTTTTAGAGAGTTTAAAAATAAATAAATCTCTCCTTGCTCTATTTTCCAGGTAAGTTGTTATCTCACATTGTCTTTTATTTTTAATTATTTTTACTTGGTTTTATTTTTTCATATTTGATAAAGTCCATTACTTCTATTGCCTAATTCTGATTTTTAAAGAATTTTACCCTCAGTGAAATTATGTACTTCTTTGCCAACAAGCCCAATTCTACTTTCTTTTTTAAATTAATTTTTTCAGTTACACATAGAAACAATTTTTGAAGTTTATTTAATTAATTAATTTTGAAGATTTTTCCATAGTTACATGAATCATGTTCTTTCCCTCCCTTCCTCCCAACCCCCTCCCACAGCTAATGAGCAATTCCACTGTATTTTACATGTGTCATTGATCAAGACCTATTTCCATATTATTAATATTTGCACTAGGGTGATTGTTTAGAGTCTACCTCCCCAATCATATCCCCATCGAATCATTTCATCAAGCAGTTTTTTTTTTCTTCTGTATTTCTACTCCCACAGTTCTTTTTCTGGATGTGGATAGAGTTCTTTCCCATAAGTCCCTTGGAATTGTCCTGAATGATTGCATTGCTGCTAGTAGAGAAGTCTATTATATTTTATTGTGACACAATGTCTCTGTGTACAATGTTCTTCTGGTTCTGTTCCTTTTGCTCTGCATCAGTTCCTGGAAGAATTCCTCCAATTTATTATTCCTTTCAGCACAATAGTATTCCATCACAATCAGATACCACAACTTTTTCAGCCATTGCCCAATTGAAGGGCACCTCCTCATTTTCCAATTTTTTGCTACAACAAAGAGCGAGGCTAGAGAGATTTTTGTACACATATTTTCCCTATGTATCTTTGGGGTACAAATCCAGCAGTGATATGGTTGGATCAAAGGGCAGGCAGTCTTTTAAAGTCCTTTGGGCATAGTTCCAAATTGCCTTCAATAATGGTTGGATCAATTTACAACTCCACCAGCAGTGCATTAATGTCCCAATTTTGCCACATTCCCTCCAAAATGTATTACTTTCCTTTGCTCTCATGTTAGCCAATCTGTTAGGTGTGAGGTGGTACCTCAGAGTTGTTTTGATTTGCATTTCTTTGATTATAAGAGATTTAGAACACTTTTTCATGTGCTTATTGATAGTTTTGATTTCTTTATCTGAAAATTGCCTATTCGTATCCCTCACCCATTTATCAATTAGGGAACGGCTTGATATTTTGTACAATTGATTTAGCTCCTTAAAAATTTGAGTAATTAGAGGTTTGTCAAAATTTTTGTTATAAAGGTTTTTCCCCAATTTTTTGCTTTCCTTCTAATTTTTGTTGTATTGGTTTTGTTCATACAAAACCTTTTTAATTTAATATAATCAAAATTATTCATTTTATATGTTGTAATATTCTCTAACTCTTGCTTGGTCTTAAAATCTTTCCTTTCCCATAGATCTGACAGGTAAACTATTCATTTTTCACCTAATTTACTTATAGTTTCCTTCTTTATATTTAAGTCATTCACCCATTCTGAATTTATCTTGGTGCTGGGTGTGATATGTTGATTTAAACCTAATCTCTCCCATACTGTTTTCCAATTTCCCAGCAATTTTTGTCAAATAGTGGGATTTTGTCCCAAAAGTTGGGATCTTTGGATTTATCATACACTATATTGCAGAGGTCATTTACCCCAAGTCTAGCACTTCTGTCTCTTAGCCAGTACCATATTGTTTTGATGACTATTACTTTATAGTACAGTTTAAGATATGGTACAGCTAGGCTAGAAACAGTTTTTGACTATTGTTTTCTGACATTTTAGGATTTAGATTTTCTCTCTCTCTTCCTCCCCACCTTCCCAAGTCTGATATGTGTTATTGTGGGAAGCCAATAAGAGAATAGATAAAAATCTGAGACTCCTCTTTTGACCCCTTTTGTGATCCTTGTGATTTCTTGTTGAAAAGTATTGTGGCCTTATTGAAAAACTTTAAGTTCCTTGCAAACCTGAATTTAAAGGATTAACACTGTTCCCCTTTGACCAGGAATGCGGCTACCTGGTACAGCCAAGGCCAAAATCTTAGTGGGGGCAATTTGACTCTGAGAGGAATACTCCCCAACTTGGCTTCCTGATAAGAACCCAGTCAAAATTCAGCCTTGGCTTTGGTCTATTCTGAAGCCAATGTTTTATGTTTTGATGTGACATAATTTGTAACTTCTGCATATCTGCAAAGTTTCGGGGGGGGGGTTATTTTGTATGAAATGAGTCTTGAAATATATATAATAAACTCCATGCTCCTGGTGTTATGACAATGCTTTCATGCAAATATTTTTCTATATTGCTCATGTCAAGAGAGAAGACACATATTACATATATAATAAAAAACTCTTGAAGGAAATAAAGTAGAAGATGGCATACTTTGCTTTGCAATAAGACTCTAACAGTTTCTTATTTGGCAGTCAATAACATTTTTCATTATGGATCCCTTCTGGTTCTCTTGGGAACTTTGTTGATAATAGTTTAGTCCTTCATAGTGGATCTTTGTATAATATTTCTGTTACTGAATACAATGTTCTCTTGGTTCTGCTCATTTTACTTTGCATCAGTTCATATAAGTCTTTCTAGAATTTTCTGAACTCATCCTGTTTATCATTTCTTATGGCTCAATAATTTTTCATTATGACCATATTAATTCTTTCCCTCCCATGACTTTTTTGCCTTATTGTCATTTATTTCCCTAATTTTTCCTCAGCCTCCCATCTTTTTATTTAGGTCATCTAGCAATTCTTGCTGGGCTTATTCAAATTTGCATTTTTCTTTGAGGCTTTGTTTCAAAGTTGTACTCATTTGACATTTAAAAAAAACAAAAACTTGTGCAGCCATTCCTCAAGTGATGGACAACTCCTTAATTTCCATTTTTTTTTTGCCATTACAAAAAAGAACTGCTAAATATATTTTGGTACAGGTAGGTCCTTTTCCCTGATCGCTGAGCTCTTTGAAATATGGACCTAGCAGTGGCATTGCTGGTTTAAAGGATATACATAGTTTTATAGCCCTTTTGTTATGGTTTCATATTGCTCTCCAGAATGGTTGTATCAGTTCACAGTTCCAAAAACAGTGTATTAGTGTTTCAATTTTCCCATATCCTATCAAACACATATTCTTTTCTGGTCATGTTAACCAATATGACACATATAAGGTGATATCTTAGAGTTGTTTTAATTTGTATTTCTCTAATAAATAGTGATTGGAGTAGTTTTCATATGACTAAAGGTAAGCTCAGTTTCTTTCTTTGAGAATTGCCCATTCATATCCTTTGACCATTTTTCAATTGGAGAATACTTTATATTCTTATAAAATTGACTTAGTTCTCTATAAGTTTGAAAAATGAGGCCTTTGTCAGAGATACTTGCTATAAATTTCCCCCCTAAATTTGTTTTTCCCCTTCTAATCTTGGTTGCATTTGTTTTGTTTGCCAATTCTACTTTCTAACACATTATTTTATTCAATGGATTTTTGTACTCCCCCCCCACTGGGCCAGTTGCTTTTAAGGTTATTTTCTTTTTGAAGATATTAATTCTTTCCCTCCCGTGACTTTTTTGCCTTATTGTCATTTATTTCCCTAATTTTTCCTCAGCCTCCCATCTTTTTATTTAGGTCATCTAGCAATTCTTGCTGGGCTTATTCAAATTTGCATTTTTCTTTGAGGCTTTGTTTCAAAGTTGTACTCATTTGACATTTTAAAAATTTGTGTATTGAGCTTCTCAGTCATTATAATAGCTTTTGGGGGGTTTAATTCTTTTTTAGTTTGTTTGAAATTTTTTCTAGGCTATTTCTTGAATTTTAATTTTTTGTTAATACTGGACTCTGTTCCTGGGATAGGAAGGGGAGGGCACTGTTCCAAACCTCAAGCTTTTTTGTTTTGCTCTTTTCAGAGCTAGTTCTGGAGAGTCTGTAAATTTTTAGTTTCCAGAGTGGTACATTCCAAGGAGAGGTATGGTCATTGCTCTCCTGGTCTATGCTCTGGTCTAGACCCAGAAAAGACTCTTGCTCCCCTTATATACAAGTCCTAGTGATCCTCTTGACTCTGGAAGTGTGATGAGGACCCTAGCTCTCCAGGAGCCAAAAGTGCTAGTACTTATCTTGGCTCTAGAACTGTGACCAGGGCCCCTGCTCTCCTAAGATTACAAATACTAGTGTTCCTCTCCACCTTAGAACTGTGAATGGGCAGTGCAACAGTGTATTGTACCCAGTGTTAGTTCATAATTCCTAGTAATCTCTTATCAATTATCCAACCTCCTTACCATTTCTGGACTGAGAATTCCTGAAACTACTACTGTTGTCCTGGTAGCTCTAAGACCTGCTACTGGTACTGCAGCATGTGTGCTTCTAGACAACTTCCACTCTAGAGTCATTAACCTTTCTTTCTGACCTCTTAAATTGTCTTGGGATAGAAAAATGTCTTATCCCAACATTTTTCTGGTTCTGCTATTCCAGAAATTGATTCAGTATGTTATTTTAAAGTTGTTTAGAAGAAAATGTTGGGAAAGTTTATCTGAGTTGCTGACTCTATTCTACCAACTCATCATCAATAAAAAAGAGAACTAATGTCATAAATAAACATTTGAAACATTTGAGGCTTTGGGAGTGAAAAGGAGCAGAGGAATCATAGAATCTCAAAATTTTAAGGGTTACTAAAGGCCACTAATACAAATCATTTCTGCTCTACACAATACCCAACAAGTGATAATTCAGAATTTGCTTAGATGAAGGCACTTCTCCTTAGGTACTTACTACCTCCTGAAGCTGCCCAACCCAGTTTGAGATAGTGCTAATTATTAAGACATCTTTCTCTACATGAAACCTAAATCTGTTTCTCCATAATTTTCACCTACTACTCCTTTTTCTATGCTATAGAACAAAACAGAAAAAAATCTTATCTCAATGGATTTGGGTATTACAAAAAAAATAAAGAAAGAAAAAAGGTAGTTAGGCTCTTGTTCTCTCCATATTCATTCAATAAACATTTATTAAGTACATATTCTACATGGAACTGTGCTTTTGAAAAGCTCATGAAAGCCATGTTAGTGTGTGCAAAGAAAAAGGAAAAGAATGCAAAGAATTTTGGGGAAAAATCATTTTCTTATGTCTCTCTTTGCTCGCATAATGAATCTTTCAAATATTTGAAAGATATCACATACTTCTCCCCAACATAAAATTCACACATAAATACTTACCAATTTATAAGTAGTCTTTTATATTTAATTGTAGTATTATTTATAATTTTTTATTCACTAGAAATTCTGCAAAGGTCTTAGATCAATGACATGAGACACAATACATCAGAAGAAAGATGTGGACTGTTGATATATGGTCTTGAATGCCAGAATTCCAGTGATGTATATTAGAGTCAGAATAGAAAGCTGAAGTTGAAGGATGAGTCTATGCACTATGAATTTTGGAAGAGACCTGATGAAAATCATGATGGAATTATAATCCTAAACTCAGTAATATCTAATCACAAAGGGTATATATACCTCCAGGGGAAATAATTTTGTAAGGCTCCTGAGTATACTGTAAAAATGAGTCACCCTACACAAACCTATGTTCATTTTCTAAGGCTAAATACAAACAAGCCATAGAAAAATATATTAAATATATTGAAAGATTTGTGGCCCTAGTTCCACCCTCAAAAGTTCAGTTTAAGGTATTAGGACAGGATCTGTATAGTAGTTGACTCATGAGTTAGAATGTAGTGGGCTAAATTCCAGTGAGGCAACAGAGAATCTTGGTGACAAGTAATTATGCTGTTGGACTCTCTAGCATCATGATATTCATAATTAACTGGCATTTAACTTTCAATAATGACTTTATTAAATTTGAGGTGCCAGACCTTCACTTGTGACATTTAATTTATTTTTCAATTTTCCTTCCCTAGTGCTTTAAATGGTCCTTAAAGGCAGATAGCTAAGGGAACAATATCAATACTAGAGAATGAGGGTGGGCACTCCTTTCTCTCTGTCTCTGTCTCTGTCTCTGTCTCTGTCTCTGTCTCTGTCTCTGTCTCTNCACTCCTTTCTCTCTGTCTCTGTCTCTGTCTCTGTCTCTGTCTCTGTCTCTGTCTCTCTCTCTCTGTCTCTCTCTCTCTCTCTCTCTCTCTCTGTCTCTCTCTCTCTCGTTCCCCTTCTCTTTAGTCCAGTAGTACTTCCCCTATTTCTCTAATACCCATTTTGGTCCTTTTGTATACACTGAAGAGTTTCAAAGAAAGCACAATTTTTCAACTGATTAATATAAATGTTAAATTGAAATTGTTAAATAATAAGCAAGAAAAGATTTATGGAATTTTGGAAATACCAAATTGCAAAGTTCGATTTGGGAATTCATTAAAAACGATGCATGTGAAGCTAGCCAGATGAACAACAATGCATACTTCTGTGTTTTTATTTTTTACAGTGTGCCTACTGGTAAACATTAATTAATGATCATTAACCATTTTATTAGCTAACTAATAGCATTCTACAAAAATAAAACCTCTCTGTTCTCCTTCCTTATGCCTCCCTTTAGGAAGAAAGTTTCCTTTTGTTTCAAAGGCTTCATCTGTACAACTTGTACCACAATTTACTGCATTGCTCAATTCTTTTGTTATTGCCCATACATTTACTTATGATGCAGAATTCTCAAGGTAATGGAAGGTGAAAAGGACAACTGGGTCAAAATACACATAGATTCTGATTTTCTATTGTTTAAGATCATAGTCTCCAGGCAGAAAAGTCCTTAGAAGTAATTTATTCCAAACTTCTATCTAATATAAGAATCATATCCCTTGCTCTAATTACACTGCTCTACTTCTCAGTAAACTGCAATGCTTCCCTATTACTCCTAGGTTAAGAGTAAATATAAAGCAAGGATGTCCGCTATCACCACTATATTTTTAAAAATGCTAGATGTGCTATTGTTTTGAATTGTTTTTCATTTGTATGAGACTCAGTGATTCCATTTAAGATTTTCTTGGTAAAAACAATAGAGTTGTTTGCCATTTCTTTCTCTAGCTCATTTTACAGCTAAGGCAACTAGGATTAAGTGACTTGACCAGGGTCACCCAACTAGTAAGTATCTGAGTCTGGATTTTAACTCAGGTCTTTCTGACTCCAGGCTCTATCTACTGTAACACCTAGTAATCCTACCATTTCCATAGATGTGCTAAACAAACATGGGAGAGTTAGGGAGGTGTTTTCCTCAAGCATATGAGGACTTCCCTTGATGGAATAGGTAGATGAAAACAGTTTGTTCCAACAGCCATGAAGGCAGCTGAAGCAGGAGCTGTGTAGTGCTTAGAGCTTGATCAGAAATCAAAGGTGCCAAGGTCATCCACTGTATCTTGAGCCATTGCCTGTATTCTTGACTTTTGTCTTGCTTTTGGACTTGGATGACTCTGGAAGGGACAGTGAGGCTGACAACTTTGCCCAACTCTACCCCACTTAAATCCAATTTAATCACAACTCAAGACATCACCTTTGATGTCACTGGTTTGAAATGAAGGACAAACAGCAGCTCTTCTGATAGTATCCCAATTCCTCTTTTGGCTTTTAAAGCCTTTCATAGTTTGGTTCTAGTCTATCTTTTCTCATGTGTTATAATTTCTTCTCCCTCACACACTCTACATTTTAGCCAATGGAATGCCATATTTTACTTCCTACCTCTGGGATGAGTTCTTTCTCTCCTCAACTTCCACCTCTTAGACATTCTGTATCAGCTCAAGGGTTGTCTCCTTCTAGAGGGCTTTTCATGTTGTCCTCACTGTTGATTCTCTTCCCTAATTACTTTGTGTGTAAATGTATTTTGTTTATTTACTTGTGTACATGATGCATTCTTCCAGAAGAGTATAAAGATCCTTGAGAGCAAAGATTGTTTTATTTTTGTCCTTATAGCCATCTCCCCTGTTTCTGAGTACCTGGCATGTAGTAGGAACTTAATAAATGCTTGAGCTGATATTGAATTGTCCTCACCATTATACCTTAATTAACTAATGCAGTCTAAGATTTGTGTTAGTTCGATGCCCTAAAACAACTCTGGCAGAAAGTCAATGAGTTTCTGCTGAAACACTTCTCGTGACAGAGAGTTCACAACTTCATGAAGTTGCCTCCTCCACTGCTGGACAAGTTTAATCATTAGAAAGTTCTTCCTTATATTCAACAAATCCTGACATCCTGAAATTGTATGATGATGAGTAGATATCTAACATGAGGGAAGATAGAGATGATAAATCTATGAAGGGGCTGCAAAGAAATACAACAGGAATATGCTGGTCTAGACAAAACAGCCAATGATTAAAGTATGGTCAGTATAACATTGTTGCTCTGGCCTTACTCTCTTAGGACTATGTCTTCTACATTTTACCTGCTTCAGAGTTCCCTGGTATATTGTAGGAATTTGAGAAAGGGGTATCCCTTTCTCATTAGATCAAGCTCTTACTAGATGAGTTCTCCCCATTTTGAGGAGTCCAGTGGATAGTACTTCAATTCCATTTACCAATTTAATATAAGATTAGCTTTTACAAAGGAATATTTCCATCAAAGATATATTGTTTTCCTTTATACTTTACATAAATTCACACTAAACAAGTCTGACCTTATATAAAGAATTTTGAAAGATATTTGCATTCCCCCTCCCCAAATCCATCTGTGTTAACTTTACAGTACTGTATTCTCTTTCTGTTTCTGCTCCTTGGGTTGAACATCCCTCCCTCCTACCCCCTCTAAAAAAAACACACACACACAAAAAACTTCTAAGTGAAAGCAAAAGAATGGACAGAGGCCATCTCTACTTAATTGGGGTTTGAGACTTCCTGACAGAAAAAGGAAACCTTTCCCCTGCTCTACTCCCCCACTTTCTGGAGTTAATGCCTGCTTATGTTATGGCCTATCTATCCCCAGACCCCAAGAATGACCCCCCAAACCTCCCACATTCAACCTGTGTTCTTCCTCTCAGTTCTGGATCAAGCCCCCAAAGGGCTGATCCTGGTCCTGCATATTACTCCTCCAGTTCTTGCTTCCCTGCACCCTAACCCCATGTATTCTCCAACTTTGTAAAGCCCCTTTTCTGCCTCCCTCCCTACTTTCCCTCCCAACATCCTGAGTAAATCCACATTTTTTAAATCACTTTATGTAGAGGTCTGCAGAGTGGTCCACTTTTGTAAAATAAGAACTATTTTGAACCAGAAGAAACATAAACGTTGGGTGGGGTGAGATTAATCCCATTGTTTAGCTCATTTCCCTCATAATATATATAT
>NC_058130.1:395861552-395875546 GCF_016433145.1 Gracilinanus agilis
GGTAAGGGTGGGCGATAGGGGTCAAGTGACTTGCCCAAGATCACACAGCTGGAAGTGTCCGAGGCCGGACTTGAACCTAGGACCTCCAGTCTCTAGGCCTGGCTCTCAATCCACTGAGCCACCCAGCTGCCCCATGAGCCACCCAGCTGCCCCATAATATAATGACTCATAATATAAGTCCCTCTAAATTAAAGTTTAAAGCCTACAGTACTGGAGTCCCCACACTCATGTGCCTCAGTGTCTCAGCTGTTGGATTGGCAGTAAATTAGCCTCAGTTCCTGGATTTACAGATTAGATTCACATGGCTCTTGCTTTCAGGCCAGATAGGAGACTCCACTTCCTGCAAATAGAATAGAAAAGAAAGAACAAAAATGCCAAAGACCTAAACTTATTTCTTGGGCTCACAGATAGTTCTGGTTACAAAGTCAATGTAAAAAATGTATGTCTGCTTCCAGGTATATAGTAATTCATATGAAATATGAAAACATGTCCCAGGTCTCCAGGCTCCTGAAAGTAGTTCCCTAGCATCTGCTATTGGGCAGCTAGGCACAGTAGATAAAGAACTGGCCTTGGAATCAAGAATACTCATCTTGTTGGGTTCAAATCCAGCCTCAGACACTTACTAAGTGTGTAACCTTGGGCAAATAACTTAATCCAGTTGCCCTATGTTTCCTTCTCTGTAAAATGAAGCAAAGAAGTAAATGGTGAACAACTCCAGTCTCTTTGCCAAGAAAACCCTAAATGGTATTACAAAATGTTAGGCATGATAGAAATGACTCAATAACAACAAAGCATTTTCAATGCTGATGATATCTTAGGTGGTCTAGGACTAAGCCCCCATTATTTCAGGAAATGAAGTTAAACAGAACCTAAAGAAGGATTTAAAAAAGCATAAGTCAAATACTACAGAGAATCTTGCTCAGAGAGAATCAACCTATTAACACAATTTCCAAGTCTATTCCTTTTCTATGCTTCCCTGCCTTTGTGTCTCTTAAATAATTACTAAAATTTCCCTTAAGTCTTCAATTCTCTTATCTAAATATACCAAATTATTCTTTATCTGTCTTGATATTTAGTGACTTTGGTACTTAGTGACTTAGAACCCATCCTCTGAGTATATTCCAGTTTACAAAGATTCAAGTATAATGCCCAGAAATGGCTAATAACTTGCTTTTATATGGTGTTTTAAAGTTTTTTTTAAAAAAAATTATTTAGAATATTTTCCCATGGTTACATGATTCATGATCCCCATCCACCCCCCACCATTTTTGTCCTCCCCCTCCCAAAGTTGATAAGCAGTTCCACTGGGTTATACATGTATCACAGTTCAAAACCTATTTCCATGCCATTCATATATGCAGTACAGTGATCTTTTAACATGAAAACCCTAATCACATCCCTATCTCACTATGTGGTTGATCATATATTTTTCTAACGCATTTCTGGTTTCACAGTTCTTTCTCTGGATGTGGATAGCATTCTTTCTCATAAGTTCCTCTGGATTGTTTTGGGTCATTGCATTGCTGTTAGTAGAGAAGTCCATTACGTTTTATTGTGTCATAATATATCAGTCTTTGTGTATAATGTTCTCCTGGTTCTGCTTCTTTCACTCTGCATCAATTCCTGGAGGTCTTTCCAGTTCACATGGGGTTCCTTCATTTTTTAATTCCTTTCAGCACAATAATATTCCATCACCAACATATACTACAATTTATTTAATCATTCCCCAATTGATGGACACCCCATTGTAGATGATACTTGCTAATGGTTTTAAATATGTATGGTTCATTATTTTTTGAGGAATGACCCTTCTATTCCTATACTCTCTAGTGTTTTCAATAGGAATGGGTTTTGCATTTTGTCAAAGGATTTTTCTGCATCTATTGAGATAATCATGACATGATGGTCAATTATGTAGATAGTTTTCCTAATATTTAACCATCCTTGCATTTCTGGTATAAATACCACCTGATCATAGTGAATAATCCTTGTGATCATTTGCTGGAGTCTTTTTGCTAGTATTCTATTTAAGATTTTTGCGTCTATGTTCATTAAGGAGTTTGGTCTGTAGTTTTCTTTCTCAGTTTTTGGTCTGCCTGGCTTTGGAATCAGTACCATATTTGTGTCATAAAAGGAATTTGGTAAAACTCCTTCATTGCTTATTTTTTCAAATAATTTGTATAGTATTGGAATTAGTTGTTCTTTGAAGGTTTGATAGAATTCACTTGTGAATCCATCTGGTCCTGGCTATTTTTTCTTAGGGATTTCCTTGATGGCTTGTTCAATTTCTTTTTTTGAGATGGGATTCTTTAAGAATTCTATTTCCTCTTTTATTAATATGGACAATTTATATTTTTGTAAATTTTTACACATTTCACCTTGTTTTAAAGTCTCCAAAGAGCTTTCCTCACAGAAGTTAAATGACATGCTCAAATTAGTTTATCAGAAGTTGGATTTGAACTTGATTCCTCTTAGTCCGTATTCTTTTTATTTTGCTTTCCTGCCACGGCCACAAAGGAGTAGTGGCACTACAAGTTCCTTTGCTTGGGACACCATTCTTCTATTGATGACCTAAGGTTGCATCTCTTAGTCCTATGTTGGTAAAGGCATGGCAGGTGCCCAAGTGAGCCAGAGGGGACTACTCCATTCCTCCTCTCCACAGCCACAGAGGACATTTTTCACATGCTCTGCTTCTCTGTCTAGCAGGTAAATGCAAGTACTTCCTTCATTGTCTGGGATAATGTGGGAGTGGAGGCTCACAGGTAGCTTGAAAGTGCAATTTGGACATACAGTCTTGAAAACACGCACAATTGCTGCCCCAGTCCATGCCTTTACTAATATTTACTGCATTAAACAGCAGTAGATTTTTTGGAACAAAACACTACAACCATTGTGCTGGAGAGCTAATTCATTTGGGCAGGTTTAAAAAAACTATCTTAGATTTTAGAAGAAAAAAATTTAAAGATAGTTTCTGAATTAGGGGTCAGGATATTCCATATCAAAACTAAATGCATGTGGGTATGGAGAGTGCAAAGGTGTTTATTTTCAGCATATTTTCTTTTGTGTGACATTTATCTAGATAATATGTTGCACTATTCATCCTCTCCTTAGGGAATCTGCAAGTCTGGAGAGATGATTGAGAAAATGTAAAACCAACAAGAAAATGAAATAAAGTAAGCTTATTTACTTATTTTATATTCTTGTTGAGTACCAGGCCTACCCCCAAGAAAGGAGGTCTTTTGCTGAGGAAGATGGATCTGTTTAGTAATTGTCAGGGCTGGGAGTGGGGGAGGGAGAAGAGAAAGTAGAAAGGGAGGGATTAGGGAGGAAGGAAGGAATTGGCTGGTTGAGGGAGAATTAACTTGTGAGCCAAGATCAGGATGAGAACAAGGCACTTCCAGGAAGAAGTCAAGTATTTAATTAGATAATGTATGCTAATAATATGACTAGCACTGTTAAATATAATCTATATTATATGTAATTTTACAGATTTCAAAGTACTTTAAAATATTTTTCTTAATTTGTCATGATAAATTATGCTGTGAAATAAACAGGTTATTATTCCCATTTTGCAGATTAAAAAGAAAAAAAAAAGGATTGAGAAAGGTCAAGTTATTTGCTGAGGTCCTTCCGTACACTTAAAAGTAATAGATGTTAAGACTAAAATTCAGATCTGGCAATTCCAGCTTTTTCCTACCATAATCCAGTCTTATGGTCATCATAGATCTCAGTTTCATGCTTGATGGTAAAAGATCACAACAAAGGTTTAGAGATCAAATGAAATATGTAAAACACTTTGCAAGCCTCAAGTTATTATTATAATTAAAGCCAGAAATTATGTTAGAGGCTGTGAAATCCATTTCTCTTATTTTACAAAGGAGGAATTTTTGGAAAACTCTAATTGTTAGGAAGTCTAAAATTTTCTCTTTCTATTTTCTTCCTATTCCAAGTTCTAACCTTTGTGGCTGAAGAGATTGTTTAATCTTTTTTCCTCGTGATTTATATAATCTTGAGTAAATCAAACAATCTCTCTGGACCTTAGTTTCCTTTTTTGTAAAATGAGGGGTTTGGGATAGATGATACACAGCAGCTGTTCTCCATCCCTGAGTAACCCATCCACAGCTCTCAAGAAGGTCAGAGTCTCTTTTCCTTCTACTATATGATCCGTTATATAGTATTGACTTTTGTGACGAGTCTGAGGGAGTTTTTCATCCACTCCATGTCACTCTTTGAAGTCCCTTAATGATCTGGGTGCTGTCAGAATGGAAGAAACATGGATATTCTGAGATGAGAGATGGTGCCTGTGGCAAACACTCTCACCTTGAATGTCAGGGGGATGAGTATGAGGTTGCCCTGCTATTTCTACCTGATCAATATATCATCAGAGGAATATCTGGGTCATTCTGAGGTATTGCCTCTCAGAGATGAGCTCACATGGAAGCTAGGCCAAGATTTAATTCAATCTCTTGCGATATTAATGGCAACATGTTTCCTGGTGATTTGTACCATCTTAATTCTGTTGACTTTGCGATACATTTCTTATTCCTTAGGCAGATATTTGAGTACATTCATAATCTCACCCCAACCTACTTTTCTCACCTTCTCTTCTGTTGTCTCTTTACAAGCCTTTCCACCACACCATTCTACCCTCTGTCTCTGTAAACTTTTTATGAGTGGATTCCCACCACTCAATCTCTGATCTCTATGCTCCTATGTTACCTTAAAATATTGGTTTGTGCTTGTGTTCTTTCTAGTTGAATGTAAGCTCCTTAAAGGCAGGAGCTACTTAGTTTTTGCTTTTATATATCCAAAGCTGTAGCAGAGTGCTTTGAATAGAATAAATATTTAATAAATGAGTGTTAAATTAAATTGACCAGATCTCTATACTTCCTCCTTTTTTCTATTCTACCTCCTCTCTGAAGGCTTCTCTGTCTGCCTAAAGGTGAGTGATTTCTCCTTCCTCAAAACTCTATCAAGTATATCACTTCTTGGCATTTGCCACAATCTATCCTGTTTATATCCCTTGTACATGTTGCCTTTTTATCATGGCAATAAAACCTGCTATTATCATTTAGGCTATGAGTTAGGAAAAGTCTTAATTCATTTGTGTATACTATGATAGGTAGAAACACTACCTGACAAGTGGAAAAATGTATCTCTACGGGATGAATGAAACCCTGTAGATTCTTACTATATACAAAAGACACATAGACAAGTTGAATGGCACCTAGTTAGTCACTGGCATGAGGGGAAATTTGTTATACATTCAAGGGAAGAGAGTTAGACTTTCTAATCTGCTAGCTTGTTGAGGGACAAGCAAACTGAGATATGATAAGCACTTGTCTTTTGGTTGACCTTGTACAAGGACTGGGGTAAAGGAATTAAAAACATAGTGATTAGATATTGCTGCCCATTTGCCCTTGAAATGGAGGCTTATTCTAAAATAGATCCATGAAGTTGAAAAGGCACAATATAGACCTCTCCTTGTTCTTCTGTCTTTAAGTTATGCATACTTGTTTTCAAAAATGAGTTCTATTATTAACTTAGTGAAGACATTTCTCCCTGGACCTCAGTTTCTTCATTTGTAAAATGAATGAATTGAACTAGATAACTTCTCTCACATCTATGATTTTAGGATCCTAAGTCAGTAAATAACCCTTGGTTTCAGTTTTCTGATCTGTCGAATGAATGAGTTAGATTAGATAACCTCTAACAGAACTTTTAGCTCTAAGTATATAACTCTATAAGAAATATAGAGTTTTATAATGAAGAGGAGGTCATTTTCTAATGACAAGAGATAATGTAAAGATAAAACTATAAAGTAAGTGAGGGAATGTGGGAAATAAATGAAAGAGAGGAGTTAAAGATGGAACTATTATTTTAAACCTTGGTGATGGGGAGGAGTGTGGATATGTCAATGAGTCAGTAGGATGAAGGGACCTGTTTTAGTAGGGAAAAGAGGATTTCATTTCTGGTCCTATCAAGGATAAGGAGTTTAGAAAATTTAAAGGTGAGTTTGTCCAGCAAACACTAGCAAATGCTACAGATGGAGATTATGGAAGAGATTGACATTCTTGTATTGTCATATTCCTGTATTCACCCACCCACCCACACTCCAACAGTATAGTATAAAGTCTTAGGTGTTCAATAAATGTTAGTTAGTTGATTGATGAATTGCATGCCAATGCTGAGCTATAAAAGGATGTGTATGACCCAAATGAATAATCTGTAAATGGAATTCTCATTTTTAAAGAAGAAATGATCAATATCATTCACTGTGTGTAGGAAATATGATACCAATGTTATGGTATCATAAGTTAAATAAATCTTTTCCTGAAAGTTAAATTCACATTCCTCATATTAAGCAAGTGAGCCATTTCCACTTTCCTTCATCCTTTCTTTTACCTTTCTCTTTCTTTCCTCCTTTCCACCAGAGCCAAAATAGCCAGGCTTAGCTTGGTCATCAATTATTGAAGAGATGTTGAAACTGTGTGAACATACATACACACACATATACAAACCACATATATATACACAAATATATATGCATGTACATATGTGTATTTATTATATACATACATATATTTCTATGAAATAAAAAATTTAAATATTCTTGCATGCTCCTCCTTCTACAGTGATAATGATAGAAAATGGCAGGAAAGATGACAGAAGGTGCCAAGAATAAGTTTTTAGATTGTCAATAAACTTCATTTTCACTGCTGTTACTTTAAACATGTGATTCTTGTCTAATGGCCAATGAGTGGCCATATTACTGGAGAACTTGAATACTATCAATCATGACATTCTATTTACAAATGAAATAAGAAGAAAGAAGCATGTCACCACTAAAAGGAAGGATGGCTCTCAGATATTCCTTGGAGGACTTTTGAATCACATGACCAATAAGATGGAGAAATTTTCTCCAGTACCCATTGTCAGAAACTCCCCAAAAGAGAAATTATGTGCAAGAGTTGGAACAATTATAGCTTTTTCTGCAGGGCATGTCCAACAAGGTAATAAATAGCCTCATGATTAAACAGTGGAGAATAGCCAACATCCCATACTAGCCTAAATGTTCCAAGAGGGAACACAAGCCAACTTATTACACTTGTGCTTTGAGAGTCACTTTGGAATTTCCCTACAGCCGTAGTTTCTGCAGGCACACAGTACCCCTGCTTTTCATCCATTATTCCATTGTAACAGGTGACAGATCTCAATTAACGGCCATAATAGGGAAGAGGGGAAGGCTAGAAGTGAGATTGTGCTTCTCTTCTGCCTAGGGTAACAACAAGGATACAGAGACTTTGCTGGAAATACCAACCTCATTCTCCCTCATTCTCCTATACACTCTTACTGAATTCAGCCAAAGAACTAAAAAATGGAGCGAAATAGGGCAAAGGAAAAGAGTATGTGGTTGTACTTGTTCTGAAGGAAAAGGAACATAAACTTAGGAGCAACCAGACCTAAGAACACTTAAAGTAGACAACAAGGCCAAGAAAAAGTAAATTCCTCAACACTGGAGCAACCTCGTTCAGGGCTGGAGTTCTATACTCAAATTAAAACACACTATCAAAGTGAGAGGAGAAGTAAAAAAGTGAATGACAAGAAAATGTGAGTGAAAAAATGATGAAAGCACCAAAAATTCAAGAGGAAGAAACAAATTAAAATCCTAGAGTACAAGCACATGAAACAACAGAGAAGATAATAAATTAGAAGGGAAGTTCAATACAAAAATATTTATAAAATTACAAATCTCTCTAAACAAATATTATAGTAAAAAGGACATTGAACAGCTGATGAAAAACAAAATATTGTGCATTCCCAAAGGATTATGGACCTTCAGCAACATTTTCCAGAATAGTACTGATTGAAATCAGAATCTTGAAAGTAATAAATGATTTGAATTATGACCTGCAAAACAGAAATAATTATCAGAATAGAAAAACTTGAATCCATGATGATAAATCTTTCCAATGAAGTAAAAAAGAAAATAACATGTTGGGAATAATATTATACTAAAGTGAAGGGCAATCTGCAGAGAGAGAAAAAAAGTAATAATGAAAAAAGAAGACGTTATTTCCACACAGGCAAAACATAGGTACTAATTGGAAAGGAAACAAAAAGAGTTGAATTGGTTTTGTTATATGCAGAGATGGAACATTATTGCCTGTGATGTTTGGTAATGACATATTACAGTATTAATGAGAAATATTTTCAGAAAAAGCATCATTAAGGCAATTGTAACTGAGGCCCCAAAGTTGGTTACTGAAAATGAAGTGGAAGAGAAATTCTATGAACTTGATAAGATTCTTTAAATCTAAACAACATATGCTCATATACTTGGTGATTTCATTGCAAAAATGAGGAAAAGTGAAAATGGGGATAAATATATGGGAAGTATAGATCATGAAAAAAGAAATGAGAGAGGTAAAAGACTTATAGATTTAAAAAGAAGTTCTGTGCCTTTGTAGTATGAAAATTCTCTTTTAAAAAATTGTCAACACTGGATGTGGTCTGTACCATGTACATGGTCATTAAAAAATGAAGTCTGTCAAAATGACCACACCAATGCAACTATCAATAATATGGAAATAGGTCTTGATAGATGACACATGTTAAAACCAGTGGAAATGCACATTGGCTATGGAGGGAGTGAATGGGGGTGAAGGGGAAAGTAAGAACATGAATCATGTAACCATGGAAAATTTTTCTAAAAATTTTTTAATTAAAAAATGAAGTCTATTTTGTTTTAATAAACAGGATAAGTTTTGCTGTTGATATGGGAGTTTAAGCCAACTCTTTGTCCAGCTATCTTCTCATCAGACTTAAGACCAGAATTCTTTTTAGAAATGAAAAGAAAGAATAATAATGAGAAAGATATGGAATGCCACACAGAATGAATGATTTAAACAAAATAAAAGGAAAAGAGACAAAATGAACAACAGAACTAGCCTCAATATTGACCATAAGAAACTTATCCAGAAGTTTGAACAGTGTAAAATAAGTTCCACGAAACAGACTGAAATGATCTAGAAAATGTACCATTCAATGTTTGACTAACACAACTTGCCTGAATTACTTAACATAATTAGCCTAAGATACTACCAATCATGAGGTTAGAATATGAATTCACTGTAAAATCTTATGAGAAAACATGATGGACAATTACAAAAAAGATGACAACATGGCCAAATATCAAACTATATTCTATTTGTTGCAGCTGTTTTTAAGTTATGTTCAATTCTGTGACTCCTTTTGCATTTTCTTGGCAAAGATATTGGAATGGCTTGCCATTTCCTTCTCTACCTCATTTCATAGATAAAGAAATAGGCTAACAGGGTTAAGTTACTTGCCCATGATCACACAGCCATTAAGTGTCTATATCCAGATTTGAACTCAGGAAAATGTCTTTCCGACCTCAACCTCAGTACTCAATCCTCAAAAATACCAATACAAAAAGTATCTAAAAGAAGGAAAATATAAAAAATATATAAAAAGTCTTGGATCCTGTTACTCTAATATAAAAAAATAACAAACCAATAACAAACAACATTAATGACTACTGAGCTAATGAGATCAGAAAACCAGAAGAATATTTGAATATGGTTCTTGTAGTCATTCAGTTGTGTTGTAAGTTATGAGAAATGGGATTAATGATGAATAAACTCGCTCAACATGTCTGAACAGAACTCATTCCCACCCCACACCCCAAAAGAAAAAGAATCCTAGCCTATCTTTCTTTAGAACTTACCTATTTCTGTCAAATGCAATGCCATCATTTCAGTCTTTCAGGTTCAGGACTTTGGTGCTATCTTATCTTTGATTCCTCAAACATGCTCACTCCACATAAACAATCAGTTACCAAATATGTTCCTTCCACTGCACATCTTTTACATTCAATCTCTTATCAGTACTCATTTACCCACCTCTTTAGTTCCTTTTCATTTCTTATTTGTACATTATGGCAATCTCCTCATTGTTCTTCCAGTCTCAAATTCCTTCCCTTTCAAGCTATTGTCCACACAGCTTCCTATTATTTGCTTTACTTACTTACGCTTTAAGTACTTTTGAAACTAACACACAAGTCTCACCAAGGTCACTCTGATACTTAGTAAACTAGAATAGCTTCCAATTACCTTTTGGATAAAATATCAAGTCCTTTATTTGGTATTTCAAGCACCTCATAAGCTATCTCCTTCTAACCTTTCCAGACTTATATGTTATTCTACTTTAGGCACTTTATGATCCTGCCAAACTGGCCTTCTCATTTTCACACATGACACTATTTCTGTTCCTTTTCATGTCCTATCCCCTATGCCTGGGGATGTACACTCCCTCTTTTCCTCTGTTTCTTTGAATACCTTGTTTCCTTTCAATTCCATTTTGATTTATATTTATAGCCAATATATTAGTAACATTTCTATAACATCATGGAAGAGGAGAAATCAAATTGGAATTCTGATTTTGTCTCTTATTGATCCTGTGATATTGATTAAATCTATCTTTGGTCTGAGTTGAATTTTGTAATTATAAAGAAATTGAATTGAATATACTATTTTGTTGTTTTTTTGAGTTTTCTTATAAAGAGGATTTTACTTATCTGTTCAATTATTTTACTTTTTCTCCTTAATTTCATCAGCAAATCCTAAACTGTATTCTAAACCCATAGCTCCATTTTGAGACTTGGATATCAACAGATATTTTCTTTGTATTCAATACAACCCTTTATTTAGATTTTTTATAAGATGTTATATTCTGTTAAGAACCCAGATATATAGAAACCCTCATTGCAAATGTATAATTGACATGTTAATTTCTAAACTATCAACCTTTATTTAATTTTTATTAAGAAGAATGGGTAAATAGAACAGAATTTTTAAAAAATTACTTGTCATAGTACTGGGACTTCTGACAAGTGAGTCTTCTTTATGGCAAGTGTCTTAATTTCCTCATCTATATAACCCCAAGGTCCAAGGGTTTATAGCATGTGTGGAAAAGACTAGTATATCCAGTACAGTCTGACAAAAGATTCAATAGCTCTCATGCTAGAGGTACCAAATGACATCTTGAGCCATCAAGAAATAATAAAACAAAGTGAAAAGAATTAAAATAACAGAACAAAAGGTGAAATATCTCATAAAATAACTGATGAGAATATATTGAAGAGAAATTCATTGAAGCACCTGATAGCCATGATTTTTAAAAAGTTTACCATCATATTTCAAGAAATTATAAGGGAAAACTGTCCTAATATCTTAGATCCAGAGGTAAATAGAAATTGAAAGAATCTACCAATTAGCACCCAAGAAAAAATCCCAAAATTAAAACTCCCCGGGATATTATAGCCAAATCCCAGATATTATAAATAAAGGAGAAAATGTTGCAAACAGTCAGAAAGAAATCATTTAGATACTGTGGAGCCACAGTCAGGATCATATAACATTTGAAAGCTTCCATTAGAAGGAAGATAAAGAAGCTAGAATTACAACCAAGAATCATCTACCCAGCAAAACTGGGTGTAATTATTCAGGGGAAAAATTAATTTTTAACCAAATAGGGGACTTTTGAGAAGTCCTGATGAAAATATGAGAATTGAATAGAAAATTTAACATTCAATACAAGACTCAAGAAAAGTATAAAAAGGTAAACATGAAAAAGTAATCATAAAAGACTCAACAAAGTCAAACTTTATTCCTATATGGCAAGATGATACATGTAACTCCTAAGAACTTTTTCATCATCAGGGCAATTAGAAGGAGTCTGCATAGACAGTGGGTGTGACTGTGAGTCTATTATTTTGGAATGATCTAAAAAAATAGACATGAAAAGATAAGAAACAAGTATGCAGTGAGAAAAGGGAAAAATAAGAGGTGGAAGAAAAATTGAGAAAATTTTCTCACATAAAAGAGGTCAACAAGGGACAGTATCTATGGTGGAGGGGATAATGGAAGGTGGGGTGGCAGGCAATGCTTGAACTGCATTTTCAATGGAATTAATTCAAAAAGAGAAGAACACACACTCGCACACATGCACATGCACATACACATGCACACACAAAATAGGGCATAGACATCTACCCAATAGGAAAATTGGAAGGAGAGAGATTAAGAGAATGGGATGGATATCAGAAAAGAGAGGGCAGATTAAGGGAGATAGTAGTCAGAAGCAGCAAACTTTGGAAGAGGCAGAGGATTAAAAAACAGAGAGGAGAAATAGAAGAAAATAGGATGGAGGGAAATGTACAGTTAGTAATCATAACTGTCAATGTGAATGGGATTAGCTGCCCCATAAAATAGAAGCAGAAAACAGAATGGGTTAGAAATCATAATCCAGCAATATGTTATTTACAAAAGACACACTTGAAATAATAACACACACAGAGTAAAGGTAAAGGGTTAGAGTGGAATTTATTATGCTTCAGCTGAAGTAAACAAAGTGAGGGTGGAAATCATGATCTCAGGTAAAGCAAAAGCAAAATATACCTAATTAAGAGAAATAATCAGGAAAACTATATTTTACTTAAAGGTACCATAGGTAATGAAATAATACAAAAACTTTTAAATAAAATTTCTCTGATAAAGGCCTCATTTCTTAAATATATGGTAAGAGTCATCATCCAACTGAGAAATGGTCAAAGGATAAAAACAGACAGTTTTCAAACAAAGAAATAAAATTTATCTACATTAATAAAAAATGTCTAGATAGAGCTGGGTTCTGGGTTAAGATGGTGGCAGAGTAAAAAGCAGCTGCCTGACCTCTTCTAACTGAAGCATATAAGACTCCTCAAGGGAACATAAAACCAAATCCAGACGAACAAAGGAACCCCACAACAGGGTGCAGCATTGAAGGTACATGGAATCGGGGCATTTCCACGCTATAAAGGGGTGAAACAACTCTCACTAAAATGTGAGCTGAATAAGCCCCTCCCCCACCACCCACACCACGTACAGTTCCAAGGCCAGCACACAAGAGTTAAAGCAGGTTTGGGGCACCCTTTAAGTCACTGGCAGCTCCAGGGCCTGTTCCTGAGAGCAGCAAGACTTAGGGACCCAAGAGGCTAAAGAACGCACGTGGACTTTGAATACAGACCCTGAGTGCTGGCGCAGGTGAAGGCATAGATTTAGGTGTGGACAAGGATCTTGAGCGCAGGCATGGACCTCTAGTGGGGACCCTGTGCAGACGGGAGCAGGGCTGTGGAAGCAGCGCCCTGAGACTGCTGAAAGAGCCTCGGGCAGAGGGGAAGACTGGGGGGACCACCAGGAGGTGTGACCCTGAGAACAACGAGACCTGAGACCTCGGGAGCCTAGAGAGCACAGACAGACTCTGAGTGGGAGGATAAAGCTGAGAAGGGGCAGGGCTAACAATGGCAAGCCAAAATCTGAAACCCCAGAAGAGAAAGATCATCAAGAAGAAATCTGTAACACTCCACAACTGTTACACAGAGAAAATCCAGACAACAGAGCAAACAGCAAAGGAGAACAAACAAGGAACCATATCTAAACCTTCCCAAAATAATGAAAACTGGTCACAAGCTATTGAAGAGTTCAAATCTGAAATGATGAGAAAGATGGAAGAGGTAGAAAGAGAAACACCATTTAAAATCACCCTAGACAATATAAAATACTTAGGAATCTATCTACCCCAACAAAGCAATTATACGAAAACAACTACAAAACACTTTCCAAACAAATAAAACTGGATCTAAACAATTGGAAAGCCATTGATTGCTCATGGGTAAGACAAGCTAACATAATAAAAATGACCATTATACCCAAATTAATTTACCTATTTAGCACCATACCTATCAAACTACCAAAAAACTTCTTTACTGAATTAGGAAAAACTATAACAAATTTCATTTGGAATAACAAAAGATCAAGAATAACAAGGGAAATAATGGAAAAAAATGTGAAGGAAGGGGGCCTAGCAGTACCAGATATTAAACTATACTATAAAGCAGCAGTCATCAAAACAATATGGTACTGGCTAAGAGA
>NC_058130.1:395875646-395880615 GCF_016433145.1 Gracilinanus agilis
TACTATAAAGCAGCAGTCATCAAAACAATATGGTACTGGCTAAGAGAGAGAAGGGAGGAGCAGTGGAATAGACTTGGGGTAAATGACATCAGCAAGATAGTATATGATAAACCCAAAGAACCCAACTTCTGGGACATGAATCCACTATTTGACAAAAACTGCTGGGAAATTTGGAAAACAATATGGGAGAGATTAGGTTTAGATCAACATCTCACACCCTACACCAAGATAAATTCAGAATGGGTGAATGACTTGAATATAAAGAGGGAAACTATAAACAAGTTAAGTGAACACAGAATAGTATACTTGTCAGATCTCTGGGAAAGGAAAGATTTTAAAACCAAGCAAGAGGTAGAAAAAATTACAAAATGTAAATAAATGGTTTTGATTATATTAAACTAAAAAGCTTTTGTACAAACAAAAACAATGTAGTCAAAATCAGAAGGGAAACAACAAATTGGGAAAAAATCTTTATAACAAAAAACTCTGATAGGGGTCTAATTACTCAATTATACAAGGAGTTAAATTAATTATATAAAAAATCAAGCCATTCCCCAATTGATAAATGGGCAAGAGACATGAATAGGCAATTTTCAGGTAAAGAAATTAAAAGTATCAATCAGCACATGAGAAAGTGTTCTAAATCTCTAATAATCAGAGAAATGCAAATCAAAACAACTCTGAGGTATCACCTCACACCTAGCAGATTGGCTAAAATGAAAGAAGGGGAGAGTAATGAATGCTGGAGGGGATGTGGCAAAATTGGGACATTAATGCTTTGCTGGTGGAGTTGTGAACTGATCCAACCATTCTGGCTGGCAATTTAAAACTATGCTCAAAGGGCTATAAAAGAATGCCTGCCCTTTGATCCAGCCATACCATTGCTGGGTTTGTACCCCAAACAGATCATAGATAAACAGACTTGTACGAAAATATTTATAGCTGTGCTTTTTGTGCTGGCAAAGAACTGGAAAAGGAGGGTATGTCCTTCAATTGGGGAATGGCTGAACAAATTGTACTATATGCTGGTGATGGAATACTATTGCGCCCAAAGGAATATTAAACTAGAGGAATTCCAGGTGAACTGGAAAGACCTCCAGGAACTGATGCAGAGTGAAAAGGAGCAGAGCCAGAAGAACACTGGACACAGGGACTGATATACTATGGTAAAATTGAATGTAATGGACTTCTGTACTAGCACCAATGCAATGACCCAGGACAATTCTGAGGGATTTATGGTAAAGATGCTACCCACATTCAGAGGAAGAACTGCAGGAGAGGAAACACAGAAGAAAAACAACTGTTTGAACACATGTGTTGAGGCGGACATGATTGGTGATGTAGACTCAAAACTACCACACCAATGCAACTATCAACAATTTGGAAATAGGTCTTGATCAATGACACATGTTAAAACCAGTGGAAATGTGCGTTGGCCACGGGTTGGGGGAGTGCAGGGGTGGAGGGGAAAGTGGGAGCATGAATCATGTAACCATGTTAAAAATGAATATTAATAAATGTTAAAAAAAGATCATAGAGCTATTTAATGGCAAAGGTGGGTCTTGAATCCATCTACTAACACTTAATCCAGTGTTCTCTCTGCTAAACTACCCCACAGACAACACTTATTTCCCTAAAGTTTAAGTGTAGCAGAGGTAAAAAAATATTTTTGAGTGAATAATATCTCAAATCAAGAATAAAATGGAATATTAATCTCTTTTGGTTTGTTTTAGAGACTATTTTGGAGTTTTGGTTGAATAATTTTGGAAGATAAACTTGGTTCCAGTTTGAATTGATTTAGTTGCTTTTTCTTATTTTAAATGTTATTCGGGTCAAGGGTCATCAAAATAAAATTTGTATTCTGCAAAAAAAAATGTCTAAATCACTAGTGATCAGAGAATTGTAAATTAAAACAACTTTGAGGTGCCACCTCACATTCATCAGAAATGATCAGTGCTGGAAGGATTGAAGGAAAACAAGTACACTAATAAACTGTTGGTTAAGTTGCAAAGTTGTCCAACCATTTTGGAGAAAAATTTGGAATTATGCAGTCCTTTTGGCCCTGTATGTTGCTACTAGGTCTATATATGAAAGACATTAAAGAAAAAATAAAACTATCTTTCTATATGTACAAAATATTTATATCAGCTCTTTTTTGTGCTGACAAAGAATAAAAAATTGAAGGATGCTCATGAATTGGGGAATCACTGAACAAATTGTGGTATATGGTTGTGTTGGAGTACTATTGTGCTGTGGTTTTGAAATGGCAAGATGGCTAGTTTCTGGAAACAACAACCATAGCAAGAATGAGAGATCATTATATTCTGTGACAGCAGTGTTGTAATGAGGATCAACTGTGGAAGTCTTGGCTACCCTAATTAATATAATTATTCATGACAGTTCCATGGGACTTCTGATGAAAAAATTCTATCCATCTCCAGATAGAAAACTAAAGAACTCTGAGTTGTAACTGAAGTATAATTTTTCTTTAATTTTTTTGTTATATGGCTTATATGAAATATATTTTACACGATTACATTATAAATTGATATAATTTTGCTTGCTTTCTCAGTATATGAGGAAGGGTTGGGAAGGAGGGAGAGAATTTAGAACTCAAAATTTAAAAAGAAAAGAAATTTTAAAATAATAATATATTTTGAAAAAAAAGAATTATGCCATACATGTTGACCCACTTCACAAAGAATTATTTTAGTTATCTAAACAAATCAAGCTAATCCTTTCTCCAAATAGATGCACAGCTTAATGTGCAATATTTCTCATTTACAATGAGAATTCCCCCCCTCCCCCAAATTGACATGAGAGACAACAAAACATAGTAAACTGTTGAATTTGAATTTGGTAAAAAACTCCTGTTCAAATCCTGCCTCTGACGTTTATCAGCTATGCAACCATGGACATGCCTTTTAATGTCTCTGAAATTCAGTTTCTTTCTTTGCAAAATGGAGATGCTAATAGGTATATGATACCTCAAAGTATTATGTTAAAGTTCAATCAGAATAATATAGTCAAATGCTTTGAAGACTTTGAAAATTTATATAATTTTTAAAAAATTAATTTGTTATGAAGCCATCACTTAATCTCTCAGACTTTGGGTACCTCAGTATTCTAGATAGCTTTATAAGGTGCAAATTCTTATCCATTTTTTTATTGTGTCCCTTTGGTAGTCTAGGAAAGCATACAAATCTCAGAATAATGTTTTTGTAAGCATAAAATAAAATACATAGGATTACAAAGGAAATATTCTTTTGTATTACAGATATCAAAATATCTTTTTTAAATGTTCATAGATACCCAAAGTTTAGCACCTTGTCTACATAGATAAGGGTATTTTTTTTTCCATCTGGGAGTTCCTTTTATTACTGAAATCATAGATTCAGGCCCTCTCCATATTACCTTGGTCATCTATATAGGTGCCAGCACACTATGTAGGGATAGTATGGTATAATGGGAAAAGTACTATATTTGGAGTCAGGACCTGAATTCAAATTTCACCTCTGCTACTTATTGGCTAAGCATTCTTGGGCAAGCCTCATCCTTTCTCTAGAACCTCTTTCCTCATCTATAAATGTAGTTTATAGTTGGACTAGGTGACTTCTGAGGTACTTTCTATGATTTTATGAAATGGTCTCTCAGGTGATCTGCCAGAAGAAATCTTTATAGTATGAATTAAATCCAGACAGATGCCCAAATGAAGAACAAACACCGAATTGTCTATTTCAGACTCTTCCCAGCATGGAAAGTCTGATTAGTTCAATTAGCTTTTGAATGCAAACAAGGTCAGTTTGATAAAATGGACAGAATGGAGACTTAAAAAAATAAGATAAAAGCTTAGTTCTCTTATTCATGATGCTGGACACATCTTGCAACCTCTGCTAATTCACCAGGTTCATATCCTGAGAGTAGTCAGCAGAGAATTCGGCTTTTTTTTTTTATTAATATTACTGATTTTAATCACTTCCCCCAAGGATGAAAATAACTTTTTTTCACATATATTCAAGAGATATGAAGTGTTGAAATGGCAAGAGCATATATAACTTAATTTCAAAGGTAATTAACTAGTGCATCTTCATGAGCATTTTTACAAAGTGTTGTGAACACAGCTGTTTTCAGAAAACTGCTATCCTAGCTCAGCTGGCCAAGAAGGAAATCAAACAAAATAGCACAACTCATGGCAGGAGCTGGAAAATGAATATCAAAGGGCAGGAGAAACAGTCTCAGTGAATTTCCATAAAATCACTCTCTGATAGATCCAGATTTTCACTTATTTTGGGACATTGGGTAACTTTAAAAGAAAAAGAGACCCTTTGCTGGTGTTAAGAGCAAGAGGTCTCAGGCATTCAGGGCTTCACCACAGCCTTCATAAGCTTTCCAGGTTTCTTCTAGGTTTTTCTCCTATACAGTCACTAGAAAGAAGGTCTTAGCAGAATCGATGCCATCCCAAGTAAATCATAGCCAAGCATTACTGGCCAGATTTATTTTCCTCATCAAAGTATCTAAGAATCTTAATGGGTTTTAATATCCCACTTTCAATCCTAATGCATGACATTACCTGTTTCAGTGGGAGGTATAGGGGAACATGCCGCTTCTCTTTGAAATATGATCAGTGTCTCTGGGAGCTCTACTTATTAATTGCTTGTGAGAGAGGATGTAGAATAATGAAGATGTGATTGACTACATTATTCTTTCTGTAGACAGCCCCTCATGACTTTGGTTTCCTGTTTTTCTTCTTTGTGATGCTTTAAAATTCATTGGGAATGGATTTTTACTTTTGAAAGGTTTTAGTCATGTGAAGCTAAAGCAACTGAACCCTGTCTAATAATTTGTCTTTTAAGTGAAGAAATTAGTCAAATAAGAAAGTTGGTGAAAGGAAGGAAGGAAGGAAGGAAGGAAGGAAGGAAGGAAGGAAGGAAGGAAGGAAGGAAGGAAGGAAGGAAGGAAGGAAGGAAGG
>NC_058130.1:395880962-395948687 GCF_016433145.1 Gracilinanus agilis
GAAAGGAAAGGAAAGGAAAGGAAAGGAAAGGAAAGGAAAGGAAAGGAAAGGAAAGGAAAGGAAAGGAAAGGAAAGGAAAGGAAAGGAAAGGAAAGGAAGAATGATAGAGAGTTTGTGAACTGAAATGGTTAGTGGTTGGTGAACTGAATCTTTTGCAAGATGGAAAATGTGGGAAAATATCTCCAATGTATCACATATTAGAAGATGAGTGGATAATGGGATCTTTGAACATTCAATCAGAGACAGCAAAGAACTACACCACCATTGTGCACATTGACAGAACTTCATATTTCTCTGATTTGGTTGCTACAAAAAGGATATACAGAACTATTACAAGAATGCATTTTATTCCATATAATGTGGTCAATTAGCAGTGTTTAGATTTTCTTTTCTCATTCTGTACTACGATTTGGTTTCACAGATAGGTTTCAGTGGAAAGATCCCTGGACTTGGAATCATAGGACATAAATTCGTATCCTCCCTCTGCCAATTATTACTTGTTTGACATTGAGTAGGATCCTTCAACTCTCTGGGACCTCAGTTTCCTACTCTGTAAATAATGAAATCTGGCTTGATGATCTCCAAGGTCCCTTCCAACTATAGATCCATGATCTCATGATCTAAATGGTTTTCTATATTAGGCCTCCAATAAGTCAATTATTAATTATTTAGGTATGATATAGCTTTGTCATATAAAACGAAATCCAAGCACTTGCAAAGTGATAAGACACAAGTTATTAGGTTTTTAATTTACTAGTTATCTCCCTGGAGGATGGTTAAAGCAAGAGTTCTATAAACCTTAAATACAAAATTCTGACTCTGTTGCCTCCCCATATTTGGCAGTGATCCTGAATTCTCAAGCTAATGCCAGTTGAACACAAGTTCTGGAAGATTCCACTGAAAAGGGAAAGCTTCAAATATGGGCCTGGCAACAGATTCTGTGCCTTCATTCTGAGGAGCATCCTGCCTATGTAAGCTTAGAGATATTTGATAGGAGGCTAGATACATAGTGATGACTTTTTAAAGTCCCCATAAGTCATGAAGGCTGTGAAGGACTTGTGATCTGCAACCATGAAGAGAATCATAAATTTTATAAAACTACAGGTGACATTTCCAAATCACCAGGGTTAGAGACACAGAAGACCTGAGTTCAAATTCTGCTTCTGGCATGTGATAGCTATGTGACCTTGAGCAAGTTACCTCTCTCTGCTTCAGTTTCTTAATTCATAAAATGGGAAGAATAATAGAATAATAGAACCTCTCTCACAGGATTGTCATGAGGATCAAATGACTTAATATAAGTAAATCACTGAAAACTTTAATGTGTTATATAAATATTATTATTTAATATTATAGTTATTATAATTCCAATGAAAGTTTAGAGGTAGCAATAACATGGAAAGTGTTGGGGATTGGATAGAAGATATTGTTTTTTCTTCTTTATGCTTTTCAAATGCAAGTTGCTTTTCTTTCTTTTTTTTTTAAACCCTTGTACTTCGGTGTATTGTCTCATAGGTGGAAGATTGGTAAGGGTGGGCAATGGGGGTCAAGTGACTTGCCCAGGGTCACACAGCTGGGAAGTGTCTGAGGCCGGGTTTGAACCTAGGACCTCCTGTCTCTAGGCCTGACTCTCACTCCACTGAGCTACCCAGCTGCCCCTTGCTTTTCTTTTTAAGAAAACAAAATGGGTTCCTCCTTGTGGGTTGGTGTCTTTTTAGAGAAAGTAGGGAATCTTACTTGAAAGGAGCCATTCTTCTAATGTGCTCTTGAAATTTTCAACAAGTTCATTAGAAGTTGTTAGAGTGTCAGAATCATTTAACAAATTACTTAAGAGGAAAAATAAATAGCTTTCCCCTTTGAAATAAGCATGGTGCCTCCAATGGAAGACATGCTCTAGCATGACTAGATGTCTTTGGTAAAGTGGCATAGAGGAAAAACATCAAAATTGGCATTGATATAACACTTCAAAGTTTACATACACAATCTCATTTGATTCTTACATTAACCCTGCATGCTTTATTTCTCTTTAGGGCCTATTTGCTTTCCTCTTGATGCTGCCCACACCCTGCACTGGATATTTTGATTTCCTCTTGGACTGAGGCACAACTTCAGAATCTCCATTCTTCCAGGAACACATAGATAGTCAGGATTTTACCCTTGTAAAACTCAACTGTATGGAGACAAAAATTGTACACAATAGGTGAGGTTAAATGACTTCTCACAGGTCATCCAAATAGTAGATACCCAAGTTAGAATTCAAATTTAGATCTTCATACTCCAGATACAGTGTTATTTCTACCCTAAACACTGTCTCCTTTAATAAGGTGAATGATTTCTTCCCTCATTCCCTCCCTCCTTCCTTCCCTCCTTTCTTCTCTCCTTCCCTCACTCCTTCCCTCCTTCCTTCCTTCTCTCCTTCCTTCCTTCTTTCTTTCCTTCTTTTTGCTATGCTGCTATGCTAAGGTAACTGGTCATCATATCACCAGTATCAAAGGCATCCCTGACATTGATTTTTGTGGACTACTTTAAAACTGCTTTCAAAAAGAAATCATAGCTGGTGTGAAAATACCCAAAGTGTGCCTTTTAAATGATTCCTGCTATATCTGTATACTGATATTTCCTTTGGTTTCTCAAGAACCTGGGATAGAGGAGGTAAGGTTCATGTTTATAGGAGATCAGACATTATCCAAAATAACATCCATTATCAGGGTGTCCCTGGAGCACCCACAACCAAGAGAACAGACAAATCAGTGATCCAGCTGCCAATCAGAGAATTCTGAGCTCATGGAGTCCACAGATTAGGAAACTAAAAGCAAGAAGTACCTAGAAATTCATGCTCTGTGATTCAATCTAGTTTCCTTATGCTTAAGTCCTGTTATTTTGATGATTTCACAAGCTATCTCCAGTTAAAATTGACTTGTCTTTATGGTAATAGGCAGGACTCACCACATATCCTTCTATCTAATCACTCCTGCTGAGTTATAGGCTTGCTAAGACATGCCATGCCAAATAGATTTGTTTCCTAGTTTCCTAGTTCTTGGAGCTCCCTCTAACTATGCCAAATTCAAGGCACACTATGTACCAGCATATATTTAAAAAACCCCAAACAACTCTACTCACATATTTCTTTTTCTAGTTAGCCACATACACATTATTTTAGAACAAGTGACATATGTCAAAGGATTAAGCAAATAAAGTGATAAGAAGATAACTAAAGCTACACTCACATGGATTATACTAAACAAGAGGTTAAAATAATAACAATAGGGGAAGCATTATTCATTGTTATCATCTGATAAGCTTTAGCTCTCCAAAGCTATCTGCTGACTCTTAATCTATTCCTATCCATTAAGATGCAATGGAAAGGAAATCTCTTTCTGATTAGGGCAGGGTAAGTTCTTTTAGACTATAACCTCTAAGACTCTGAGTCACCACAACTAGCCACCTAGACAACAAAAGACAGATTCAGACTAATATTAAGTCAATTCTTTTAATCATTTATTTAGGGTTTTCATTTGAAGTCCATTGTCCCTAATATACATCTGACTTAGGGTTAGGAAATTTCATTTCCACTCTTGTTACATCACTTTTCAAAACTCATTTCAGAAACTGTTAAAGAAATACCCTATAGGAGCTATCTAGACAATGGAGCAACATTGTTTTCTAGATTCTTCTTTGCTGGCATACAAATGAAACTAAGGGCCAGAACAAAATTTGATTGAAAAAATTGAGGCTCTCACATTCCACATCTCTAGGACACATAAATTAGCACTTGTATACTGGACACTGGAGATACCAGGGCAAAAATGAAACTGTCCCTTTCCTCAAGAAGCTTACATTATGGGGGAAATGTACGTCAATTAGTAAAAACAAAATATATGCAAAGTAAAGACAAAGTAATTTTTAGGAGGAAGTATGAAAAGCTCAGGAGAGGGGAATCAGGAAAGGCTTCATTTCATGTAGATGAGGAAGGAGTACATTTCAAGCTTTGTGGGGAGAAATGGAGTACTACGTATGTAGGGATTTACTGGACCTAGTTTGCACCTTGGAAATTGGCAAACTCTACAAATCAGGCCATGATTATTGTTTTGCTGATCATCTAGATTTTAGAAGATGATTGAGATTAAATTTAAAAGTGCACAAATTTTCTCATTAAAATTTTACTAATTCACTACTGCTTTTAAGATAAGAAAGCTAGTTTCACTAGATAGCAGAGTGATAGTAGTCATGTGTGATTATTCTGGAAAGATGGATTAGAGCCTGAATAGAAAAGGCTTTAAATTTCAAACTGAGAAGTTTGAAATCTATAACAAAGCCACTGATTTGTGTACTAAATTCTTGCCAGCATGAAACCTCACTACGGTCTTATATTTATTTTTTGAATCTCTATCTGACCCCAAGAAAATTTGTTTTACTAACAATAAAAGTCATATACACTCAAAAGAATTGGCTCTAGAATAAGGGGACTGGACTATTATTTGAGAGGACAGCTCTGAGTGATTCCTGGAATCTCTTCTTAAAGGTGGGACAGTTAGGTGGTGCAGTAGTTCAAATGTTAGAAGTAGAGTCAGGAAGACCTGAATTCAAACCTGGTCTCAGGCATTTATTAGTTATGCGGTTGGTCAAATCTTTTCACCCTGTTTGTCTCAGTTTCCTCATCTGCAGAATGAGCTGGCAAAGGAAATTGCAACCCATTCCAGTATGTTTGTTAAGAAAATCCCAAATGAGGTCACAAAGAGTTGGACATGACCAGAAAAACAATAAAAATTCTTAAAAGATGAAGAGGGAAAGCCTTTCTTGGACTTTGTAAAGAAGATATTTTTATGTTTATTCAGTTTAATGATAATGATATAATAGTGAACTTTTCTGTTCAATCTTGTATTCAAATCTCAACTCTATTATGCAAAAATATTTAGCATTTAAATAGAATTTAAGGTTTAAAATGTGTTTTACAAATATGATCTTATTTGATATTCACAATAATCTTGGGATATAGGGGCTATTATTATCACCATTTTCATGATAAGGAAACTGAGGCTGACAGAGGTTAAGTGACTTAACTCAGGGTCATGAAAGCAGAGAAGTGTCTGAGGCAGGATACGATTTCAAGACTTTCTGACTCCATGTCTAGCACTCCATCCACTGTACCATCTGCATACTATCTGCATGACCTTGAATAAGTCAAATTTTCTCATCTGTTGAGGGCTAGACTAGATGACTCTTGAAGTCCTTCTCATCTCTGTCTAGAAAACTATTGTACTAAAATATTTATGAACAAAGCAGTCAGTAAGCATCTACTAAACATCTACTTTGATTGAGACACTGGGAATACAAAGGAAATGCAATTTGCTTACAATCACTCTGATACATAGATAGGCACTATAAATATGATTAGTCCTATCTTATAAGTGAGAATATTGATGTTTTTTATGAGATAAATGACTTGTCTAGTGTCACAGAGCTTTTGATTCTAGGTCTTTTTTTTTTTATTAAACTATCAGTGATGTTATTGCTACATCATTTTGCCTTGGTCTTAGTCTTCTCATCTTATTTTACTTAATAAAAACATGTTAAGACAAAGTATATTTATGGTGATTTCCCTGTTTTTCCAACATAGCAGTGATGTGGGTGGTAAGCATTCAGTAGTTATCACAACATGTAAAATATTCAGCATCCTCTTTGCAAGGAAAACCTTAAAAAATATATTCCTCTCATTTCTAAGGACTTGTTACAAAACACGTCCAGCAATTAAAAGGACAAAATTAAAATGTTAATTTTTTTAAGTTAAGGAAGTCTAGAGACGCTTTTAAAAATATTTTATTAGAAACACTGGAAAAACAAGAAGTTCAGATCTTGGCAGAATGAAATATTCATTTTGTAAAAAAAAAAAAAAAACGAATTTGAAGTGAGAAGTTTGGTTTGCATATTAGCTTTGACATTTCCCAGCTGTGTGGTGTGGCAGAGAGTTCTGACTTTTAAGCCAGGAACATGTGGATTTGAATTCTGTTAAGACACTGAATCTAAGCTGACCCTTGGTGAGTTGTTTAACCTCATACCTATTCAGTATTCTAATCTTATAAAAACCCAGTCCAGGAGAGGAAAGGTGACTTATCCAAGATCATACAGATAGTATAGCTAAATGACCCAGTGGATAGAGTGCTAGACATGAAGTCAAAAAGGCTTGAATTCATATCCTGCCTCAGGTATTTCTGAACTGCAGGACCCTATAAAATAGGTATACCTACTACTTGTTATGTGATTGTTATGAAAATCAAGTGAGATGATAATGTAGATATATGACTTTTCAAACCTTAATACTCTACATAAATTTATTATTAGATATTCTAATCTCTCTAATCCTCAGTTCCCAGATTCATGAGAATCAATGTAGATATGTATAAAGTGGCATAAAATTAGAATTAATATTATTTGAGCTGGATTGCATCTTAGAGGTGCCCTCACCCAGCTCTCTCTTCCTTCCCCGAAAACATACATTCAAACAAAGACAAGGCATTGAATAAAATCAGGAGAGAGGCATTATAGTATATTAGAAATAATAATGACATAGAATGAGAAGGTAGCAGTTTGAATACAGGCTCTGCCACTAATCATATAATCCTGCCACTGATAGAATTCATGAGTTAAAATATCAAAATTTACAAAGCATGTTACACATGCCATCTGATTTCATCCTCATAACAGCTTTATGTTGTAGGTTCCATAATATGGGGATAATAAAGCTAGCCCCACTTTACAGATGAAGAAATTGTTACTCTGTGAAATTATCATTTATTCCAAGTAATATAGCTTGAAAATATCAGAAGCATGATTTTCACTCATGACTCCCTGCCTCTAGGGTCAGTCACTCTATCCACTGCATTATACTGACTCAGTCACTGTTCCTCTCACATCCATAGTTTTCCCATCTGTAAAATGCAGACAAATGGAATTGGACTAGACGATCTCCAAGATCCTATGGCTCTAAATCCCATGATTCCCAAATTGTCATTTGGGCTTTGGAACGTTTTCCCATAGACCAATGTTCTAAAATGTTAAATTCCATGAGTATCTTAAAAAAAAAAAGCTATTTAGATGTAATGTGACCCTGTGACTTCTTTGCTTGACAAAACTAGAAACAGTTTTGATGCCCCAGAGAAGATTCTGGCTCAATATAAGGGAATACTTTCTAATTATTAGAGCTACTAGAAAATGGAATACCTTGAGAGGTAGCGAGTTTTCCCTCATTTGACATTTTCAAATAGAACTCAAATGACCATTTGTCAGAGCAGTAAGTATTCTGGTTTAGTTACAGGTTGCGCATAATGACCCTGATTGGATCAGTCCCCCTCTATCTCTGAGATTTGATGAACCTGCTACTCAGGTCTCAGCTCTGCCACAGTGTGACCCTGGGCAAATCACTTAACATTTCTTGCCCTCAGTTTTGTTATGTTCAAAGTGGAGATAATACTACTTATTCTACATACCAATAGGTCATTGCAAGAAAAGCTCTTTGAAACCATAAAATGCTAAGTAAATATGTGCTAACATTATAAGCTTATGAGTGTCTTGCTTGTCAGATACTGTAATCTCTTTAAACAAACAACTTTTAGGGAATCAGGAAGATTTGAGTTCAAATCTAACCTCAGACACTGAATAGCTGTGTGACTCTAGGCAAGTCTTTTAACCATGTTTGCCTCAGTTTCCTCATCTGTAGCAAGAGCTGGAGAAGGAAATGACAGACCACTCCAAATATCTTTGCCCAGAAAACCCCAAATGGGATCATGAAAGCAGGACATACCTGAAATGACTAAATAACAACAACACTTAAAGAATGAAAAAATGTTGTTTTATTTGTTTTTATGAGGACTTATGCCTGACTGACATAATAGAGATAATTTAAAGAAGAATCATAAGGATTTGGACTGCAAAATATCAGCTACTCCAACTAAGAAGAAATCCTCTGAAGAAAATAATTCAATTCAACAAGTATTTATTATGTTCTTGCAATGTACAATGTGCTGTACCAGGTGCCAAAACTTATATTTTAATGCATGTCTTTTTTTTTAAACCCTTGTACTTTGGTATATATAGGTGGAAGATTGGTAAGGGTGGGCAATGGGGGTCAAGTGACTTGCCCAGGGTCACACAGCTGGGAAGTGGCTGAGGCCGGGTTTGAACCTAGGACCTCCTGTCTCTAGGCCTGACTCTCACTCCACTGAGCTACCCAGCTGCCCCCCCAAACCTTATATTTTAGCTATAGAACATGTAAGCAGAGAATAAATAGAAGGCAATTTGATAAGAGGGCACTATCACCTATGAGGGAATTCAGAAAACTTTTTTTTAGTGGATTGCATCTGAGTCAACAGAGACCCTAGAAATGAAAATTTTAAATGGTCAATGTGTCATGTGGAAGGAGTTTTACTCCAATAAACATGGAACTGGTTTAAGGACAAAAGACCCAATGTAAATCGTTTCAAAAATAAAGGAAGCACTTCACTCGGTGAAGGATCATCAACCAGTGATTGATGGTGTGAATGGTCTCATTTAGCATTTTGAGAAATGATCTATATTTCAGAAACTCAAGTATTTTTTTTGCGTTTTATGGACTCCTTTGACAGTCTGGTAAAGCCTATGGTTTCTTTCTCAAAATGTTTTTAAATTTTATGAAATATTACAAAGGAAATAAGTTCCGTTTAAATATAACTATCTACCTATCCATTTATCTTTGTGTCATTTCTCTTTCATCTATAAATGTATAGGAACAGAGAAAAGACCAGTTTGTCTTGGTCACCCCTTCAGAAGGAATGTCATGCCCAATGAAACTATAAAGGTAATTTTAGGTCAGGTTGTGGAAAAAAAAAAAAAAACTTTAAAAACTATACAGAGGGGGCAGCTGGGTAGCTCAGTGGATTGAGAGCCATGCCTAGAGACAGGTGGTCCTAGGTTCAAATCTGGCCTCAGACTTCCCCGCTGTGTGACTCTGGGCAAGTCACTTGACCCCCATTACCTACCTTTACCACTCTTCTGCCTTGGAGCCAATACACAGTATTAACTCCAAGACAGAAGGTAAGGGTTTTAAAAAAAACTATACAGAGAGGGGGTGGCTAGGTGGCTCAGTAGGTTGAAAGCCAGGCTTAGAGATGGGAGGTCCTGGGTTCAAATTTGGCCTCTGACATTTCCTACTTGTGTGACCCTGGGCAAATCACTTAATCGTCATTGCCTAGTCCTTACTGTTCTTCTGCCTTGCAACCAATACATAGTGTTGATCCTAAGACAGAAGGTAAGGTTTTGAAAAAAAAACCCAAACAAACAAAATTTATATTTGATTCTAGAGGTAATAGGGAGTTACTAGAAATGATTAAGGAGGTGATGTGTTCTTAAACCAAATTACTTAGGCAGAGTTTTGGAGGATAGACTCAGAGAGACTTCGTGGCATGAAGAACAACTAAGAGGACTTTGCAATAATCTGTGTGAGAATTGATGAACACATGTTCTAAGATAGTAGGTGTGTGAGTGGAGAGAGAGGGTCCCATTCCAGAGGTGCTATGGAGATAGAAGTTCCAAAATTTGATAACTGATTGGATATATGGGATGAAAGAGAAGGAGGAGATGAGGATGAGGTCAAGGTTATGAACCTGGTGTACTAGTAGAATAGTGGTTTCTTGAACAAATATAGTATAGGAAAGTGTGGAAGAGAGTCTGTGAGTTCAGAGGAGGGGACGAAGATAATGAGTTCTGTTTTGGACATTTTGAGTTTGAGGTGCCTATGGAACATGCAATTTGAAATATGAAATAGCTCATTGGTGTATATGTTTAACCTCTTTTCAGTAGACTATAACCTCCTTGGGGAAAAAATTATTGGGAGGTTTTTTGTTGTTGTTTTAATCTTGAATTTCTAGTACTTATCATAGTATCCAACATACAATAGGAACTTACTCTTTGTTGGATTGCATTGGAGAGAATTGAAGAGGAAATGTGGGGTGAAATATATAGGAAGACAGAATGATGTCATGGGAAGAATACTGGATTTGAAATCAGAGAACCTGGATATCAGTTCTGCATGTGACATTAGCCACTTATACTCTGGGCAAATTACTCAACCTCTTTGGGTCTTAGATGTAAAATGAGGATGTTGATGACTTTAGATGATGTCGAAGGCCTCTTTAAGTTTTCAATTTGTGATTCCTAAGTTTTGAGTTGGCACTAATGTTTGATGGCCAGGGGAATGCCTCACTAGGTGAGGAAATCAGTCAGTCAGTTAAAAGAGGGAGGGGAAAATTATTAAGTATCTACTGTATACCAGGCACTATGTTAAGCTTTACAAACAATAGCTCATATAATCCTCACCACAACCCTGGGAGGTAGGTGCTATTATTATTCCCTTTTTTTATAGTTGAGGAAACTAAGAGGAACTGAGATTAAGTGACTTGCCCTGGGTCATATAGCCAATAAGAACTTGAGATCTGATTTGAACTAATGTTTTCCTGACACCATGCCCATTATTCTATCTGGTGCACCACTTAATTATCTCTATATTTATCAAGGATTTGCAATGTGCTAGGTACTGCAATAAGTACAATACACAAACAAATACATATACAAGCAAAAATAAAGATAGTTTCTGCCCTCACCTTATAATAGGAGACAACATATAAAAGGGGAACTGAAAGGAGGAGGAAAATAGAAAGATGTACCTTTGTGGATTCATGGGATTCATGGAGGCTAAGTCGAGAGAAGGAGATATAACTGACTAAGTAAAATGCACAGAGTCCATGGTGGGTAGAAAAATGGTCAGTGACCTTCACAATGGCCAAAATTTAAGGCAATGCATTTAAGAAAAAGTTACTCCAGCTACATGCATGGATGATGACATCTGATATGGTAGTTATCTACCTTGTGGTATAATATGGTACTTTATAATAGGGTTTTCTTCAATAGTTCATACTTGCATCTTCAAAGACTATGTCATTACCACCTTGTATAAATGAGCTACATGATGTAATGTTACAATAGAAAGCAGAAATAACTCTGCATTCAAGGCCAGAGGACCTGGGTTAGAATCTACTCTCTGTCACTTACCATTTAGTTACATGGCTATGGGCAAGTGATTCAAACTTTCTGTACCTTCGATTCTTCTCTGAAAGATAAGAGATGTGAACTGAAGGATCCCCTCTATCTTTAAATTTCATGGTTCTACAAAATTAACACAGGCTGTGGGAAACCTTAGATTTCCTTGATTATAGAATTTGGGATCCTATCAATTATAGCAAACAAGCATGTGAAGTATCATTTTAGGGTGTCAAATTGTATTTCAATGGGCAAGAATGAGGAAAGCTATAAAGGCGAAGATGATTCAAACTGAAATATGCAGAACTATATATTTATGAATTCCAGATGGTCTCAAAGTTTGGGATGGCAGTTCTAGAAATGGCATTTATACTGGGACATAGTCATAATCACATCATTCATGCTTATCCTTACAGTGTGGCCTTGGAATAAAAACAAATCTGCTGTAACACATGGAACATCTCTGCTACTCCATGATTATGTCCAAAAGATCTGCATTTCTTTAGTGCCTCAAACTTTTCAAGGAAGATTCAAAACAAAAAGCAACATGGTGGTGGGTATAAGAAAGTTGGTTTCATACTCAGTAAGATCTAAGTTTACATCTTGCCTCTGGCATATATTGGGTGACCTTTAGTCATGAAACTTCTTAGTTTCCAATTAAAAATATGAGTTGAAGAATAGGTGCTTCCATTGATGGAGGGAGTTTGGTCACTGGAAGCTCCTTATATAAATATAATCACAGGTCCATTAAAAAAAGAAGATAAAAATAATGAATGTTATTTAATGGTTCAGTGTTAACTTGGAGAAAGGATTGTTCTAGTACAGTTCTCTTTTTTTGATATGTGTGACATTGAAATGGCAGAGTGGAATTCCAGTTGCAAGAAAGGGGGTCAAACCACAGCTCAGAATTCCATGATTTGGGGAATTGGTTGATTGGACTGATAGACTGGAGAGAAAAGAATCTAGAAACAGGAAGAAGAGAATATTATTGCAATACTCTAGGAAAGAGGTGTTCTCAGTGAAGGTTATGGCTATGTGAGAGGAGAGAAGGGAACAGATTAAGATACATTGTGGAAATAACAAGAAGATATGGCAATTGACTGAAGATGGAGGAAATGAGTAATTTGCTTATGAAATCTAAAAAAATTCTCTGGCATAAAATGCCAGAATTTCTTCTGAAACATGGACTAGTACTCTCACCACTATCCCACAGTGACCTCATATCCCAAAATGCTAAACCTAATGACCTGTTTAGCAAATGGTCATTTATGGAACTGAGAGGGAGAGAAGCCTAGCAATATGGACATCACATCTAAGAGAGTAGTGAGAGGCAGGGAGTGTGATACAAAGTCATCATCAGATCATATGTGGAGTATTGCCTTTAGTTCAGGGTATGGCATAGAAGGAAACACATTGGTTGATGAATATGCTGAGGAAGACAACCAGAGTTGGTTGAACAAATACAGGATATTTAGCCTTCAGAAGAGAAGATATAATAACTGTCTTCAAAAGTGGTCATGTAAAAGAAAGATTAGAATGGTTCTGTTTGTGCCCCGGATTAACCCCCAAGAGCGAGCAAAGAGGAAAATTTAAGTTTGATGGGAGGCAGGACTTCCTCACAGATGAAAATCAGAATGAACTGTTTTAAGAGGTAGTAAGTCTCCCACTCTGGAAGTTCTCCAATAATACTTGAATGGCAACTTCTCAGATACATTGTACTGGTGGTTCTCTATGAATTACAGATTAGACTAGCTGATTGCCGGGGGTCCCTTTCAACTATAAAATTCATTGATTCTGTGAGTACTGGATTTGTAACATTTTTGTGTTATTTTTGGTGTAACTGTCCAATAAATTGGTATAACTGTTAAGTATTTTATCTCCACAAATAAGAGACAAATAATTAATTAGGCGGCACAATGGATAAAGAGCTGGAGCTGGAGTCAGGAAGACCCAAGTTCATATCTGTCCTTCCTAGCTATATGATTCTTGATAAATAATTTAATTTCTGTTTGATTCAGTTTTTACATTTGCAAAATGGGAATAATATTACCTCCTATGTTCCAAGATTATCACAAGGATAAGATGAGGTAACATATAAAGTGCCTTATAAATGCTAGCTATAATAATAACATTGTTATTGTTATAAATACCTTATTCCAAGGAGCACTAGTGGAGACCTTTGATAATATATCTTATGCTCCCTTGGAGAGCTACATGACACTGTGTCATCAACCTCTGAAGCTGGAAAGGACCTAGAGATAATTGAGTCAATCTCTTTATTTGATAAATAAAGAAAGTAAAGGACAGAGAAGGAATGAGACTTGATCAAAGTCACATAGCAAGTTAGTGATCTTGTTAGAAACAACACTCTGGTTTCTGTATTTTCAGTCTAATAATCTCACCATTCTGTGCTGCAGAGTTCAGCTGTTAGCTGAGGGATTCTCAGACATACTGGTGCCTCTCAAAAGCCATTGACTATGACTAGGAAAAACTTTAAAATAAAGGCATAAATTAAAAAAAAATTATAGCAACCAGCTGCAAACTGAGTGCTACTATAGCACAAGGTCCACACAAGCAGGGAACTGGACATGAATGTGGTTCGTGCTGGGTGGGTTGACAGCCCAGATAAGGATAATGAGAAAATTACAAAGTAAAAGAAGCACTCAGCAGATGATGGATGATTTTCACCAAAGTGATGTTGCTAGCAGTCTCTTTCAATTTTCTTTTGTTGTGTCCCTGTAGCCCAAACCCCTGGCTTCTTGGAATGGCTTCATTAAACCAGTGAAGTTTGAAGAGAGTTTTGAAGAAATGGAGACAGTTCTCTCATGGCATATGGGCAGGGGGGCAACTACCTGGCGAAGGGGTCATGATTGAGATCATCAATCAATCCAGGAACCATAACTGAGCAATAGTTTTGTCAAGGAACTGCATTATACTCAGAAGGGGATATGGAGAAGTTTAAGCCGTGGTTTATGGACGAGTGCCCTCAGATTTCCATATAGTCATGAAGGGGAGGTGAACATAAAAAGATAATTGTATGTCAGCTTAGCATACATGTCAAGGTAGATGTGCTAAAGGGGTTGAGAGGAAGGAGCAATCATTGTGGGCTGAAAGGTTCCTGGAGGAGGTAAGACATGATAGAGAGAATTAAAGAAGGGTGAATGAACAAACAATAATAGTGTTAACAACTGGCATATAGTAGGTGCATATAGTGTTGGTATGGAAGTTGTTAGGTTTTATTTTTATTGTTTTTTTTTTTTGTTTTGAGGACAACTAGTTCTATCTCCTCTCCTAAAAACTATCCAGAGTTTGAGAAGAAGTGGAATAACCTTGAGCTTGGTAGCATCATTTCTGTTTACTCAGCAGAGGAGATGAGGTTCAAGATTCTGAGGCTAGCCTATACAGAATGTGGGAGTTAGACTACATATACTATTGAAAGTCAGAGATAAGAAAGAACATTGTGGGCTTAGGTGAATCAGACTAGTTTTATGGAGGAACTATGGACTTAAGTTAGACTTGGAAAGAAATAAAATTTTGATCTTCTGAGACAAAGAACCGAAAGAAGGTTCCAGAATTTGATTAGAAAATTGTAATTCTATATATCAAGTCATGTCACTTTATTTTATAGAATAAGAAAATAAAAAATTGAGCACCTAAAGGTACTTTAGGCATTATTTAGTCCAGATAAATCATTTTTTCTTTCCAGTACACCATGAGGAAAGAGGAAAAGCTTATTACTATAGACTCTATATAATGCATTTAAGAGAGCCTTGATTGCAACTTACCAGGTCTGTCATGGAGGAGATTTCTTTCTAGGACTGGGGTAAAATAGATGGCTACTGAGATCCCTTGTAAATTGCTTTATAATGACACTAAGCATTTCTTAGTATCAGAAAATCATGGGATTCTCAGAGTTGAAAGATTTTTAGAAATCATCTAGTCCTGTGATGGGCAAACTACGTCTAGAGGGCCAGATGCAGCCCCCTGATATGTTCTATCCTGCCACACGACATTATTCCTAATCTGGCCAATACAATAAGTAGGATACAATACAATGAAACTTCAAAAGAGTTGCCTTAGAAACAGACTGACAGATGAGCATTTCCTTTCCTTTGGCCCCCCTCTTTAAAAAGTTTGCCCATCACTGATTTAGTCCAAACTTTTGAGGGCCATCTGGTTAAATGATTTGTCAAAGATCCTAAGGCAAATTAATTTAATAACAGGGTAGAGACTAGAATCCAAATTTTAAGATGCCTAGTCCAATGCTTTTTCCATCCCAATGCAATGCCCATTGGTCAAGAGCTTGAATGAAATTAGTTAACTATGTGATGTAATCATCTTGTACATATCTGGCATATAGTAGGCGCTTAAGAAATAAATAAACATTTATTTATTGGTACAAGTACTTCTTCTGGGGAATGATATAGACCTTACTTAGGGATGTGATGACCTTCTGCCCTGAAACAACCTCAAATACTTTCCAATAAAATATAAAATCCATTGTTCATAGTAGACATAATGTACTAGGTCATTAATTATTGTTACTTGACTGATTTTATTTACATTGCAGGTCTCACTATTCCTTTCGGTTTCCTAAAAACTTTTTGGGTCCTTCAACTATCCAAACCCACCACTTGCAAGCTATAATTTCCTCCACTGAATCTTTTTTAACCTCCAAATAGAATTAACCATAATATGGAAATAGGTCTTGAACAAGGACACATGTTAAAACCAGTGGAAATGTGCATCGGCTATGGGTGGGGGTAGAGCGGGGGGTGAAGGGGAAAGTAGGGGCATGAATCATGTAACCATGTTAAAAATGAATATTAATAAATGTTTAAAAAATTAACCGTAATATCTAGTTAAAACAATATGTATTTATTTAAGACAAAATGCAAAAAACAAAAAGATACTTAAAAAAAAACAATGTTTGAATCAAATAGAAAAAACTTTTATCACCACTGCCCAAAAGGTGACAGCAACCAACCTAATTAGGTGTAAACCTATTCCTCTCCCCACTTTCTCCTTGAATTTTCAACTCAATGGAAGAGAGGCAAGCAGTTTCATAGATAAGAGTGTAAAGGTTATAGATTTTAAGAGACAGAATGAACTTTTAGAGGTCATTGAATCCAACTCTTTAATTTTATACATGAGAAGAGTGAGCCCTAAAGAGGTTTAATAACTTGCTTGAAATTATGCTGCTGGTTAATATCTGAGGGATGGCTATAATTCAAGTCTTCTGGTCTCCAAATTTAGCACTTTATCTACTATACATCTAGTGACAGAAATAACTTAGCGGATATAGGAAGAAACTTCATAAGAGCTGTTAGAAATGCTGGATTTCTCATACACTGAAGGAGATCACACACATACATACCTTTAGGTGTACTCGGCTTCTTCCTATGATTGTTCTACACAGCTATTCCTGTTATGAATTGCTGGCTTGGTCTCCAGCCATTACATTTTGCCATCATTGTCGTTACATCCTATCTTCCAAAATTATTCACAAAATCTCTGTCCTCATTAGTTCCTCTGTTCATAAAGCTATTTTAGCTGAGTAGGTATCACTATTTTAAGAACTGCTATATTTGGACTGAATTTTCTAAGAATAATATGGCATATACATATACACCTATACATATACAAAATTTAAGTAAACATGTGCTGAAGTTCTAAATTCTTTTGAATATTATGTATACAGACAGTCTCCAAATAGGATTTGGGAATGTAGAAGAGAAGTTTTGGTTATGAATATACATACTTCAATCAGTCAACAAGTATTTATTAAATACCTGGTAAATGCTAAATGTTTGCTTGCTAAGATACAAAAAATAAGAATGAAATCAATAATCCTTACTTTCCAGTGGTTTGCATGTTAGTGGGGGAAACAAGAAGCATATCCTCACCTGAGTCAATACTTTTAGACACATACCTACAGCAATCACATATCCAGAGTATAAATATAAAACACAGAAATACAAATTTAGAAAACATAGTTAAATATAAAGTAATTTGGAAAGGAAGGCACTAGCAGTTGGGAAGAATCAGTAAAGGATTCAGTCAATCGTTAAACATTTCTAAGTGCCTACTATGTGCCAGGCTCTGTGATAAATGCTATGGATACCAAAAGGGGCAAAAGTTACTGTTCTCAAAAAGCTTGCAATCTAATGGGGGAGACAATATGCAAGCAAATATATACAAAGCAAGTTATATACAGGAAAAAGAAAAAAATAATTAACAGAGGAAAGGTCTTGGAATTAATGGGAAAGGCCTTTGTAGAAGGTGGGATTTTATTGGGACTTGAGGGAATCTAGGGAAAGCAGCAGTTTGAGTGGAAGAAGAAGAGCATTCCAGGAATGGGGGACAGTCAGAGAAAAATGTGCAAAATGAGGAATACGGTATCTTGTTTGTGGGAGGCCAGTGTCACTGGATCAAAGAGTGTATTGGGGAGTCAGGTGTAAAAAGATTGGTAAGGCAGGAGGGGGCTGGAATACGAAGCTTTAAATAACAAACAGAGCATTTTGTATTTGCTCCTTGAAGCAACAGGGAATCACTGGAGTTTATTGAGTTGGGAGAATCATAATTGGACTTGAGTTTCAGGAAAAAATCCTTGGACAATGGTTTTGACTTACAGAATTGTGAAATTTCTGAACCGAAAAGAACCTAAAAGCTCATCTGGTCCAACTTCAACTTGAATAGGAGTCTCCCCTGTGTAGTTCCCCTAACAATCCATTCCTCAGCCTCTACTTGGTGTGGTGACTGATAATATCCTGAAGAAGTTCATTGTTTTTTAACAGCTCCTGTTTTAAGAAAGATTTTCCTTAAATCAAGTCACAATTCAACTGTAGCATCCATACATTGTTCATATTTCTGTTCTGTGGAGCCAAGCAGAAAAAGTCCAAACCCTGTTTCACATGATAGACTTTGAAAACTTGAAATTATCTTTCATGACCTCTGTAAGGCCTATCTCTGTCCAGCCTCATTTCTCCAACTCTGATGTTGACCAAAGGGGACTATTTTGCCCTTTATATCACCATTTCCCCTAAGAACTTGAATGATTGACAGCTGCCAGCTTAGCTTTGAATTCTCAATGTACACACGGCTTGGCTAAATATTATGCTTTTTGCCCAAGTCACATCACCCATTGAAAAGGCCATCTGTTTTCTGAGCACAAGCCCCTGAGAACATGTGCTTAACCTGGGTATGTAGTTTAGAAAATATTAGCAGGTCTGTGATTTCCTATCAGAATTTAAGACAAGTAGAGGAGTAAAAGGCTTTTCAGTCAAAATGAGCATTTGAAGAAAAAATATTACTGCATTCAATAGCCCCAGGCTATGTTTGAAAAAGAAACAAATAACAACAATAACAAATTGTATTTCTTTAACACCCCTAGCACCCAGACCTCTCTAGGCACTCTTACCCACATGCTTGTTTATATTACAGAGAAGTTGACTGATCACTGAATATGGATTTATGTAAATCTTGGGAGGAACTCCTCAACAGCTGCTTCTAACAACTGGGCTCTTTCCTTGACTTGCCTTTTGAAGTTGGCTGTTTTGGAAAGAAAGGTTGGTAATAGGACAGATTTCTCCCCAGCAGATTTAAAATTGATTATGAGTTGGGTACTATAAAACAAACAGCCCCAAAACTTCCAGGCTGGAGAAGCAGAGTAAGAAGCAGCAGGAGATTTATTGGCTCACTAAGTCATGTAGTGAAGTGCTAGAAGGATTTGGGATTTCAAAGATCCCTATTTCTCCACCTCAAACTTACCCCCTGTGTTTTATTCAGTAGTAAAATATGTGAGTTGTCTTCCCTGAAGATAAATGATTTCCTGTCCATCTGCACTACAACTACCAATCATTCCCCCAAGAGTCCCAAAGTGTGACACCCCCCCAAGAAAAATGGTGTTTAATCAGAGAAAAGCTGTTCCCACATAGAGTGTCATGTGGTTATTTGAACAAGCAAAGGGTAATAAAAATATAATTGGGGAAAGGAGTTAGCATTTTTAAGATTATAGAAGTGGGGAGGAAATGAGAACTGCCTGAGATGCCCCTAAAGTTTTAAGTAGAAGCCAAATCAAATGCATTATATCACTGAAGTTGTCTCTAACCTCGCCTTTTCTCAGTCTAACCTTTCAACTGTCAGGCAGGTTCTACTGAATCTGGTTTGATTTGGTCTGAGATTCTAGAAGCTGGTACATTTTGATGTTTCAGGAATGATGGGGTAAGAGGTACATCAGAGTCTAAATACTCTGGTCTCTAAATATACTAAGACTAAGGTCACTAAATATACTACACAGGCAGAACTTTGCATTTGCTTATTCACTTAAGGTATAAAATAAAAAGGATTTCAAGAGCATAATGAAAATGATCTTGAGGCATGCCAGTATAGATTTAAACAGATGCTCCAAAGGCTTATACCTTCACAATAGATAAATCTGTTGACAAATACTCATTGCAGAAGGCTTCCTGTTCCTATTGGAACAAATTTCCCAGTGCTTCTGGAAGAATGATCTCTGAACCTGATCTCTTCCTATCATTGCAGAAGTAGGTAATACAAAAGCTTTTGTAGGCTTTCATATGGAAAGGTCAGGAGAATTTTTCTACTTGTCTAACCCCCAATCGGTTACTTTGAGACATGTCAGGGAGCAGTGTTGGTTGGGTGAAACCATGGTAATCCAGGATTACTCAGGTGTTATATGTTTAGTAGCTTGATTCTTTTCTCTTGAAAAGAGTATAAAAATAGGAATTCTGTAGATAGCTTGATAAGAACTACAAAAATAATAGTGGGGATGTGATCATAAGAATGAAATAATAAAGATCAGGTAGGATAGGGACTGGGACTGGAATTTCATTGATATGAGAAATTTCTGAATTGGAAAACTCACTCTTCCAATACACATCTTGTCTTTTCTGCAAGTTGCTGTTTTGGAGAGTTGCCCCAGAGCCCTGGGAGGTTAAAGGGCTTACCTGCAGTCACATAGTATTTTTCACAGAGAGAACTCAAAATCAGGTATTTTTGGTTCTAAGGCTGGCTTTGCATCCATTATATCAAAGGTTCTTAACTTTTTTGGTATCCTGTATCCCTTTGGGAGTCTGGTAAAGCCTACGGACTGGCTTCTTCAGAATGTCTGCAAATTCATAAAATAAAAAAATTAAGATTATAAATGAAACCAATTATACTTATATACAGTTATTGATCAAATCATAAAAAGTTATCTATTGTTTTAAAGTTTAGTTACTTCAGTTTAAAAAGACCTATAGAATGCCATTCTGCCTGAGATGAGAATAATACAAAGAATAACACATTTACATAGTGATTTTAAGATAGGGATAGGGACTAAACCTGTAATTTCATTGGTGCACAGGAGGAAATTCTATGGAGATCTCTATCTTCCCTGAAACTTATAGCTTTAGCAAATTTCCTAGAGCCAGCTGGGTCAGCAGTAGATAGAGCACTAGGTGAATTCAAATATGGTCTCAGACACCTGTGGGACTTTGGGGAAATCATTTAGTCTGTCTTAGTTTCCTTGATGGTAAAATGGGGATAATAATCACACCTAAGTCCCAGGTTTTTGTGAGGAACAAATGAGACAATATTTGTAAAATGCCTGGCACATAACAGACAATAAATGCTGATTTCTTCTTTCCCCTCTGCATAAAGCACTGAAAGAAATTAAGTAACTTGCCCACAGTCACACAGCCAGTGTCTGTGAGAGACAAGTTCATCCTAGCTGCAAAGCTGATCACTTAATTTCTTTTAGTGCCAGGCACATTAGAAATAAATCTGGCTTTATCAATGTAAAAAGACAAGTAAGAAGATGATTTTGGAGGGAGGAGATGAGCCAATATGACCAAGTAGAGGAAATACTCAGCCAAACTCTCCCAACATTTATCTCTGAGGAAATTTTAAAATGTCTCAATTTGAATTGTGGAGTGACAGGGCCAAAAAGGAATGTCAGAGTGAGACACTCTTTTTTGCCCAAGACAACTAGAAGATTGGAAAGAGAGATCTGTGACATGGGAGCGTAAGCTGTCCTAGGGCTCATATGGATGACTCAATAATGGTGGGACTTGGTAATAGTGACAGAAGGTGTAGCAGTTGTGTGACCTCTCAGGACAGAGACAGTAAGGGAAAATGGTAATTGGTTAGAAAGAAACTATAGGGGACCACTGTGCTAGTCCTGGTTGCTATTGGGCAACTATATTACCTATACATATATCTAGGTCACAGTTCAAAGGTAAAGAGCAACACTTTTGATCAAGAGGGAGAAAGGATCCTGAGGAGTCATATCTATTGCAATCCAAAGGAATCAGGGATTCTTTCTGCATAAGGAGCAGAGCATAGAACAGGAGAAAAGTGACTCCCTAGATCATACCACTTTGGAAACTCTTAAAACCTCCAAACCCTCAGAACTAGCTCTGAAAACCACAGCACAAAAAAGTCTAAAGCTTGGAACAGTGTTTTCCCACTCTGTCCTCCCTACAATGCCAGAAAAAATAGCTTGACTTTAAAAAGGCCAGAAAAAGGAAAAAAAACAACAGCAAAAAGAACCTGACCACAAAGTTACAGGAAGATCAAGATACAAACTCAGAAGAAGACAAGAAAATCAAAAGCCCCGAGCAAAGCTCAAAGAAAAAAATTAAACTGAAAACAAGGCCAATAAAAATTCCCAGAAGACCAAAAAATTTATTTTCAAAATCAAATATGAGTATTAAAGGAAAAATTAGGTAAAGAAATGAAAATGAAGGAAAAAATGATGAAAATATAATTAAGTTTGAAAAAAAGGCAAAAAATACTGAAGGAAATAATACCTTAATAAACAGAATTAGTCAAATGGAAAAAGAGGTAAAAATGCTTGCTGAAGAAAATAATTTCTTTTTTATATTTTTATTTTTATTTTAAGTATTTCCCCTTATTTACATGTTTCATGTTCTTTCCCTCTCCCCCAAACTCCCCTAACTCCTCTTAGCCAATGCACAATTCCACTGGGTTTTACATGTATCATTGAGACCTAATTCCATATTATTGATAGTTGGACTAGAGTTATTGTTTAGTGTCTTCATCTCCAATAATATCCCCACCAGCCCATGTGTTCAAGCAGTTGTTTTTCCTCTGTGTTTCTCCTCCCATAGTTGTTCCTCTGAATGTGGCTACTTTTCTTGAAGAAAAAAATTTCTTAAAATTAGAATTCAGCAAGTGAAAGCTATTGATTTTATGATACATCAAGAAGTAATAAGACAAAGTCAAAAGAATGAAAAATAGAAGAAAATGTGAGATATCTCACTGGAAGACCATGCCTCGAAAATATATTGAGGAGATATAATTTAAGAATAATTAGACTAGCTGAAAGCCATAATCAAAGGAAGAATCCAAGACATTATCTTTCAAGAAATTATCAAGGAATGTAACCCTGATATCCTAGAAACTAAAGGACATACTAGTAAGTGACCATAGTAAAACTTGTGTTTGAAGAAAAAAATAAAGATCCCTACTTTTTGATTAAGAACTCACCAATGAACAAAAATTGCTTGGAAAACTGGAAAGCAACTTGGAAGAAACCACATAAAGATCAACATTTCACAACAGATACCAAAGGTCAAAATGGATAAATGATTGAGATATAAAGGGTGTTATAATAAATAAATTAGAGGAACATGGAAAAAAAAGTAACTGTCATTTTATGTAATGGTAATGAAAGGTTTAAAATAGAAGGGTTTAGAACAAAACAAGAGACAGAGAATGTTTGGGGAAATAAAGTGGGTAATTTTGATTATATGAAATTAAAGAATTTTCCACAAATAAAATTAATTCAGTTAAAATTGGAAGGAAAACAGGAAATCTTTCAGTAAGTTTCTTTGATAAAGACCTCATTTCTCAAATATATAGGGAACTGATCCAAATATACATATATATATATAGCCATTTCCCATATGATAAATGCTCAATGGATATGAACAGGCACTTTTCAAAAGAAGAAATATTGATATTTCGAAAACATTCTTTCAATTTCTATTGATAAGAGAAGTTGAAACTAAAACAACTTTAAGGTATCACCTCATACCTACCAGATTGGCTAAGATGCCAGAAAAGGAAAATGACAAATGCTAGGGGAAGTGGAAAAATAGGTACAAAAATGTATTGTTGGTGGAATTGAGAACTGGGCTAGCCATTCTGTAAAACAATTTGGAACTATGCCTACAGGGTTATAACATTGTGCCTATCATACCTGTTGACCAAGAAATACCACAAGGTCTGAATCCCAAAGACATCAAGGAAAAGGGAAAAGGACCTATCTAAACAAAATATTTCTGGTAGCTTTTTTTGTGGTGGCAAAGAATTAGAAATTGAGCAGATATTCATCACTTACAGAATGGATAACAAGTTGTCATATAAATTGTGATGGAATACTATTGTGCTATAAGAAATGACAAGCAGGATGGTTTCAGAAAAATTTGGAAAGACATATGAACTGATGCAAAGTAAAGGATGCAAAATCAGGAAAACATTGTACATGGTAACAATATTATAAGGATTATCAACTACAAAAGACTTAGCTACTCTGATCAAGAAAATGATCTAAGATAATTCCAAAAGACCCATGATGAAAAGCACTATCCACTTCCAGACAGAGAATTCATTAAATCTAGGTGCAACTTGATGCACCTAGTTTTTTTCTTTTTCTTTTTTTTGGGGGGGGGCTGGGGTGGGGTGGATGGGAGCTAGTTTCTTTTGAACATGGCTAGTATGGAAGTATGTTTCATATAATTTCACAACTATATCAAATAATTGTTTGCCTTCTCAATGGGTAGGGAAAGGATAGGAGGGAAGGAGAGTATTTGGAACTCAAAATTTAAAAAAATCTTAAAAATTTGTTTACATGTAATTGAGCAATATTTAACAAAATAAACAAAATATATTTATTTTTTAAAAACAGCCTTCCTGATATATTTTAAAGACTACCTGGGCCTTTCCATCTGTTTAACATCTGAACCCTCCATATGTGTCATTTCTCCATATGTGTATTCCATGATAATAGAAACTTGCCTTTCTATTTGTATCTTTATCCCTTAATTGTGCTTTGCACTTAGTGAATGCTTAATAAATGATTTTTTCATTTAACCATTTATTCATTGCTTCCAAGGTACAACCATGTCTCTTTCCTCAAAAGAGCTTTAATAGATCCCTTATGCCTCTAATGTAGCTTAAAATATGACCCCTTCTGTTTGGTTTTTGAAGCCCTTCACTATCAAACTGCAGCCTAGCATTCTAGACAAATTACTGCAAAGGAGTATCATTATTTGTTGTTTCATTCATTCATTTATTCAGGAGTTTTTTGCTGAACATGTATACAGCTGACCTAAAGCCCTAGAGCCAGACCCACTCTCCTGAAAGCTCTTTATTAGAAGTGTAATAATTCAGAGAGAGTTGAAATAAATATTCTTCTCAAACCTAAGGGGAAAACTAGTGTTGATTAAGCTATGATTGGTAATAGTTAAAAGATTTCCAAGGAGCTTTATTTTATATAGCTTGTATATATTTTTATAAATTTTGCTCTAGATTATTCATCATCTTTTGAAAAATACTGTTTAAATTTCTTTTGGAAAATGAAAGCTTTATAACTACTTACATTTTCCCTTTTGCTCCTCTGCTGGCAGGAAGTAGAGCCAAATTTACTTCTCAAACATTACAGGTTCACTCAAATTTAGGTTTTTAGTTATATGAATTAATTTTACTGCTTCTGGATGAACTCCTGTCCTTTTTTTAAATTCTGTTTTTTATTTTCATTATATGTTTCAAAATATAAGCTATCTGATAAAAAAGAATTTTTAATATATTGAAAGAGATGTTACATTACTACTAGTACTTCTACTTCTACTACTACTACTGCTGCTGCTGCTGCTGCTGCTGCTGCTGCTGCTGTGCTGCTGCTGCTACTACTACTAACACTAATAGCCTTCATAGAGTGTTAAAGATTATAAAACCATTTCCAAATATTATTTCTTTCATCCTCACAACAATTCTGAGAAGTAACTGCTGTTATTATTCCCATTTATATATGCTGAAACAGAGGTAGAGCAGAGGTTAATTGACATTCCTAGGTTCCCACAGCTAGTATCAGAGGCCAAATTTGAACTTAAGTCTTCCTGACTCCAGACCCAATTCTATCTAAATTGCAAATCCATTTTCCACTGTGTCACAGTGCCTCTATTAATTTTAATTTTTACTTCTAACCTGTCAGTCATATCTATCTGATGGTGCATAGGCCAGAGATTCTGAAATGACTCCTGTGCCAGTAACCATTCCTATCTTATAATTAAATATAATATATTTGTTATTTTTTTCTTTTTGGAAGGGGTGGTAATGTTTATATGTTGTCTCCATATTCAGAGCCTTCTTATTTTCTTTTTGAAGAAATATTGATGATATATATGAAATTGCTGGGTGATTTAAAAGCCTTTATCTCACTTATTTCTTGATTCTCACCTCTCATTTCCACCTTTATTTTTGCCATTCTCCATTGTGCTCATCTCACATCCAAGCCATGGAATACCCACTATATTTGCATTGTTGGATTTTTCTCAGTTTTTAGGAATAGAATTTTTATCTTTTGTGGTAGATGTTGGTGAAAAAGTTACATTTCTCTTTCTGGCAGGCTCTATCAGGTGAGATAATCATGAACAAATTTCTCATGAAATGATATTTCTTGTTGCTCTTAAGCCCATGATGTTGCCAACTTTCCAGGTCCTTTATTTTCCTCTTAAAGAAGAATATTTCTTTTTTTCCAGCATTTCACTGGATCTCCAAAATGCTGAAAAATGCAACAGGCCAAGTATATTTTGATCTAATAAAATGCCCTGCCTTTTTAAGATTCAATATGTTTGATTCTGTCTTGGTTCTTGATATTCAGTGGAAATAGGGGCTTCTAAGGTGTGGACTGAGATATGTGAAGTCTAGCCTTTGAGATAGCTTCCAAGGCAAACTGAATACTAGGAAATGGGGATCCCACTGGGTAATGAGTTGGAGTCCTGTAACTAAGCTTTTGCTATGTGTTGCTTGATTATCAGTGGGGGTGAGAGAGTATAATCATTTCCCAGTCTTATGCCTTTTTTGTCTATCTCATGCCTTTAAAAAACCAAAACAAACCACATAGGCACAGTGTTAAAGAGCCAGGTGAGTATCTTATTTCATTTATTTTCATAATAAGTAAGTCCTGCCACTTTACACACCGGAACAAATTACCCACTTATTGAATCAGGATAGTGCAATATTATCTACAAATGTTTCTCTGCTGGCATCTGCAGCAGAGTAGAAAGAGTGTTCTGGTACAAAAAAATGGCATGCCAAATACGAAATCATTAGTTCAAGCAACCAGATAGTAGGAACAAAGTCCCAGATTTTTCCCTGAACAATGGTAATGTCCTGTTCCTGAGGCTGATTAGTTAGTTAAAATATTACCCAGCTGAGGGGTTCTGAGTGAGAAATGCAAATATAGTAATGATTTGGGGAAAGACTTTATCTCTAATATACAGATTCACACTCAGAATTAGCATTTTAAAGCTAGAAGGGTCATTAGAGATCCCTGCTTGGGAAAGGAAAAGTGACCACATCTGGAGCAGTTTAAATAATTAATCCTAAAATAAAAAAGGGTATGTGTGTGTGTGAATGGTGAGTATTTGATTTTAGGTCAATAAAGTGGGAGTCCAAGAGTGATTTCTAATGACCCTGCCCAAACTGTGCTCATATTGTTGCTGCTGCCATAGGAAGAGTAAATGAGTGCAAACATCTGGACACACCCCATGTACTTGCATGCTACATGTTCATGCTATAAAGATCGTCATAAAACAAAGCAGCTTGCCTATTACTCAGGCTTATTTTATATTGCTGCCTGGGCTTGAAAACTGATCAAATTTGTTATTATGTGCTCATAAATTTAGACCAATTAGTCAGAGAAACATTCCAAGCATAATGCCACATGTTCTTGCTTTCTCTCATCTCCTCTAGGTGCTCTTTAGTGGGAAAAGGAATTCCCAGAAGAACTCCATGAACAGATTGCTTCTCCCCAACCCTTGCTGGCAGAGAACACATCTGAAACATTTAGACTGTTTAAAATTATCTCTGTTTGCAGCTTCCTAAACTGGTCCTTCTTCACCAGGTGGAGCAACCATGATGATTTGAGTAGAGATACAAAAAAGGGCAATATGTGGTAAAGGGGAAAGTCATGAAGATGTATCAAAGGTTAGATCTTTCTAGTCCAGAAGAATGAAGGCTAGTAAGAAATGTCACATAACCATGTAAAAACCATAAATAATGCAGTTAGGACTATGGCCATACCATAACCTAGCATTATATGATCTTAGAGTTCTTCAATAATATTGTTCAAGTGATGATAGAGATTCCAGTGTTCTGGAATTATACTCTTAGAAGTTCTTCAATAATATAATAAAGCTGGGTGTCTTGAAATCCCAGGAATCTAGATCTATGGAGTCTCCATAAAGCTTAAAAGGATTTTAAATTATTAAAACAAGTACCTTTTCCACAGAAGGTAGTTTTAATTTGCCACTTATTTATTAAGTACTCTGCTTCTAACCTTGTTCTAGGTACTTTAGGGGAACTAAAGAGGTCTCTGTGAGGAGTTCACAATCTATTTGGAAATTCACTACTTAGCTGATAAAACTAAAATAAACCAAGTAAAAAGAAAAGACTATCCCCAAATACTAAAATGTAGAGAATGTATGTTATAGAAAGAAGATCCAGGCAGAGAAACAGAGATCTTATTACCCAAAAGGTACAGGTTGAAAAAATAAATAGCTATTATAGTTTTGATCAGATGCATGAATCTGACAGCTATCATAGATTATTATCAAAACCAGGCTACTTAGTGTTGATCTCTAACCTTTGAATCTGATAACAAGGAGCTCTACCCTACCCTGTAGAGCATTTGTTTGGTGCCATCCTCAGGACAATATTGTGGATAGGCCAGAGATATAGGCAAGTGTTAAACAGCTTGTGTAATGTTAAAATGCAATAGGTAATTGAATGGTATAATGAGATGAGGATAAGAGCACAATCTAATGGTATGGAGATGATCTTATATTCTTAGCATCTTTGCCAGTAGAACACAAGGTAAAACAATTCTCCCATGTTGGAAAAAATGGCCTTCAGTTTCATACTTCTTCTAGTTTTACAATGGTGGTGGCAAAGTAGTTGGATAGGAAGCTCTAGGAATAAAAAAGTCCTTAGAACATCAAAAACCTTTAATTTGATTGCTAGTATCCTAAATGTGAGGTCCTTGTCCAGTGACTATAAATAGACAATCCTAGAAGAGTCAAATCATATTAGTATTGATATTATTTCTATAAATAAAATCAACAGAGAGAAGGAAGTTACCTCTAAGGAAAGGAATAACTCACAGAAAGGTACTCCTTGGAGATACAAAGAAAGAAATTGGCTGATTGAATTTTATTGTACATCCAAAAGCTACAATAAATATTATTTCAATGGATATTTGGTTATCCCATATTATAATGCTAATGATGTGTTTGTTAAAAAAATCAACCACCATGAAAATTATTGAAGCTTATAGACCAATATCAGTTGATGAGGATGAGATAGAGGAGAAATTCTATGAACTTGATCAGACTCTCCACATCAAATCAATAGACCCTTTGATATTGGTGAGTTACCACACAAATATGGGAAGAAATTAAGATGGGGAAAGTATAGTTTAAAAGACATAAACGATATAGGCCAAATATGGGAAGACATAGATTATATGGAAATCTCATGCTTTTATATCATGAACTTTTTCTTTAACAGAAGGAACTGAGAGGTGCTAGAAAGGATGAGCAGCAAAAAAACAAAAACAAAAATCCCCTAACATTACTACAGCAACAACAAAGAAATTTACTGTGTTTTAGTAGACTGGAAAGATGTGAGTCCAGGAGTGATGATTGAGTGAGCTATCTGTGTACTATCAGAGTATCAATCATGCCATACATTCATCAGAACTAAAACTAGAATTTATAATAAATGAGAAGATTAGTGACAAGAAAAATATATGGCCCAGAATTAAGAAAATTTAACCCTGAATTATTTAAATAAGCTATTGAAAAACATTTAAATGGGAACTAAATAATAGAAATGATATCAATAGCAACTATCATAATTCTATCTGGAGGCTAAATCAATGTAAATTAAGTGTTACAACAAGGAGACACCCCAAACAGGCAAAAATAATCTCAGCAAACCTTAGAATTACTTTCCAAATGATGAAATGTGGCTGCCAAAGACAATACCAGGTCAGAATATTAGCAGATTTGTAAAATCTATTAAAGATGATGGATGACTATAAGCAATAGGAAATAGTGAAGAATTAGAGCAGTCTAAAGAAATGTGGGCAAGATATACAACCAAAGCAAGTCATCCCAATGGCATTCAAGGATTAATACTATGAAGAGAAGAAAAATAGAAAAAGTTCATAAAAATAATTTCAACAATTTTCTTAATCAAGAATAATGAAACTACTATACTTGAAACCTAATCTCAAAAGCTTCTGAAATGCTTATAGTCACAGTCACTAACAATGGAAAAAGCCAAGAAAATCATCCAGATTTTATTAAGTATATTAGAGTTGAGCAGTGCTGGATGTAATACAATTGTGATGATATTGGAGGACTGATTTACTAGGTATCTAAAGGAGGTAAAATGAGCAAAGGCATGAAAAAAATCAGATGTTATTGGTTTTTATATATAACTAAGAAAATAGCAACAACTACTGACTCAAGTACCTGCTCACCTATCTTTAAAAACTTTTATGAATTTCAACTGTATATGAATTAAAGACATTATTTTATCTGTTTGCTTATTTACTTTTAAACATTTCATTTGTTTATTTTTAGCATTCACCTTTTTTTACATTTTGAGTTGCAAATTCTCTCTCTCCCTCTGATCTCACTTCTTCCCAGGGAGAAGGCAAGCAATATAATATTAGTTATACATACAAAGTAATAAAAAATGTCTATATCAGTCATGTTGCAAAAAAGATCAATAAAGTAAATGTAAGAAGTATGCTTTCATAGGTATTCAGACTTCAGATCTCTGGTGGCGGGTATAATTTTTCATCATGGGTTCTTTGGATCATTATATTGATCAGAGTAATTAAATCTTTCTTGCTTCATTATTGTCGCAACATTGCTGTTGCTGTGTTCCTAGCTCTGCTCACTTCGTTTTGCATCAGTTCATAGAGGTCTTTTCAGGTTTTATGAATGGGAGCAGAAAGTGCTGGGAATCACATAGTCTTTAGAATATAAAATCCTTTAATTTGATTTCTGGTACCCTACCTAAATGTGAGGTCCTTGTTCAATGAACATAAGTAGACATTCCTATAAGAGGCAAAGCATATTAATGTTGATATTATCTCTATAAATAAAATCATCAGAAGGAAGGAAATTGCCTCTGGGAGAATGACTCACAGATAGGTACTCCTTGGAGATACATAGAAAGAAACTGGCTGATTGAATTTTGCCATTTCTTATAGCACAATAATATTTCATCACTATCATACACCACATCTTGTTCAACCATTCCTCAATTGATAGACATCCAATTGAAGGCATTCTTGATGAAAATGTTACTAGGGAATAAGCAGGTATTCAAAATTAAAATGGACAATATCTTTCATACCTCACCACTAAATAAAAGATGCAAAGAATATTAAATCTCCAATTGCTTACTGTTTGTTATTTACAAAAAAAGCAGTTGATTAGATAAAATAGAAGACAGTCATTTAGCCTCATAAAAGGATGTCTTCATTCTACATATCAAGTTAATTTAAGATTTCTTTGAAGATATAACACCACAAATAATTGTGCTTTGATATTAAACATCAAACGAGGCATACAAGAAGGAGGACTATAATTGATAAAATTATTAACCACTGTGATAGAGATCCATCATAGATGACAGATTGAGTACTGATTTCCTGTGAATAGTGAGGTGATTGTAGGTATTGACCCCATAATCATGTCATCTGCTAATGTCTCTCCATTATATCCCTTACATGTTTCCTGCTTGAAATTGCAAGTAATGCAGAACAAGATGTTGTTATGTCCTGTTTTGCAACCCATTTCCAAGAATTAGTTTAACCACAATTTCCTGGGTTAAATGGACCAATGATGGTTACTTAAGATCTGCTCTAGATGCCTAGGAACAGGACTATTTCCAATCAGTACTTGATTTCCAATTTATTTTTTTAAACCCTTACCTTCCATCTTGGAATCAATACTGTTTTGGTTCCAAGGCAGAAGAGTGGTAAGGGCTAGGCAAGGGGGGTTGAATTACTTGCCCAGGGTCACACAGCTGGGAATTGTCTGAGGACAGATTTGAACCTAGGACCTCCCATCTCTAGGCCTGGCTCTTAATCCACTGAGCTACCCAGCTGTCCCCTTGATGTCCAATTTTTATTCCTCTTCTCTCCTCCTTCCCCCCTTTAAATGCTCTACCTCAATAAGCCTTGTGATTCTACTGGGGTGGGAGAACCATCCTTACAGGCAAATTCAATAAACCTTGCTTTGCTTTAAACTTTCTATTCTGTTTTTTTGATTATTCTTGTCTCCCCACATCCTCTTTATACTCTAGTTTGTGAATGATATTGTGTTGATTGCATTAAGCCTCAAGACATGGTCAAGCCTCAAGAAAGAGATTTAAGAAAGAAAACTTGGCCTGTCCATTCACATTGAAAAAAAATTGATTTAGAATATTACCCACATTGTTGTATGTATTTGGACTGGTTTTCTATAGGGCTTTTACAGCAGTTCGCATATCTAAGATAGGATAGATGGATAATGAGCAGGGTCCTGAATAGAAAAGAGCTTGCTACATTGCTTTGGGGAAATTTCCAAGCATTCTTACTTTTTCAAGGCTTCTGCCAATCAGCAAAGTCCATTAATTTTTTCCAATAACAGGTAAAAACAATTTTTGACATTTATTATTTTTTAAATGTTCAGTTTTCTACCACCTTCTTTGCTCGCTGAGAAGGAAAAGAATTGGATATAGATTATACATGAGCCATTATGCAAAACATATTTCTCCATTAGAAAGGCCATCTTTTTTAATATAGATGTTCAATATCGTTGTGTAATGGTGAGGTCTGGAACATCATTTCCTGTTAAAAACTAAAGGTAAACAACACTTTGTCAATATGAAATCCCACACCCCTTATGATTGTGATATTGTATTTTATATATTCTATAATTCTGTAATACTCTGTAGCTGTTTTCTACTGATATTGCTCCCCACCATGCTAGCTGGCTAAGCTGTACATCCTTCTCATCTGTTCTGGTGTGACACTGGGCCAAACATTTAGGCTTACTCAATAGGTTTCTGCCTCATAATGGTTTTGAACAGCCTATCTTTATGCTGAACTCTCCTGAATCAGCACAGCATTCAGTACCTTCATGCTAGAGGTGGAGGTTTTGCCAGTGGCATGATTAGTCATTTTAGGGACCAAGTTATGGGGGCCAAGACACACTGGATTTATTTGAGACAGATGTTACTCTACTACTGACAGCACCTCTGTAAAACAGTGCTATATAAGGGGGTCACTCACAAGGCTCAGGTTCTTCTGTTGTTAACCAGAGTTCTGCTGCATTGTGAGACCAGCCCTCTCTCAATAAAACTATTTCTTTTTGGTTTGGAGACTTTCTTTTTTATTTTTGGTGTCTTGGCTAATAAATTTTCTGTCACAACGCAGAGGGAAATGGAAAGGAGATTGGTGAGTGTGAGCAGGCTATGCCAGGCAACCAATGAAGCATTCTAAAGAAGATCTTACAGAGAGAGATGAGTTGCTCAAGTGTTAGGATCACAGTACTACACTAGGACCCTCAGGACATTGGGAGAAAGTGAAATAACCCTCTAATTTGTTTAGTGGTTTCTCTGCATTGAGTTTTCAGGAAATCATGGAAAAGAGTATTATAGATGAGAAGGCATCGATGGGTTGTGAACTGAAACTTCAGAAAGAATTTCAAAATTAATGAAATCACACAGATTCATTTAAAATTTAAGGAAGAACTAGCAGCAATGCAATGATCCAGGACAATTCTGAGGGATTTATCTATGAGAACGCTGTCCACATTCAGAGGAAGAACTACAGGAGTGGAAACACAGAAGAAAAACAACTGCTTGAACACATGGGTTGATGCAGACATGATTTGGGATGTAGACTCTAAATGACCACACCAATGCAACTATCAATAATATGAAAATAGGTCTTGATTGATGGCACATGTTAAAACCAGTGGAAATGTGTGTTGGCTATAGGGATTGGGGGTAGGGGTAGGGGAGAGTAAGAACATGAATCAAGTAACCATGGAAAAAGTTTCTAAAAAATAATAAATAAATAAACAAATAAACAAACAAACAAACAAACAAACAAATGAAAACAAATAAACAAAATTTAAGGAAGGAGATAAGGAAAACAGAACATTCTCAAGTTTAGTAAAAACAAAAGAAAATAATAAATAACTGTTAAGTCGCTAAGATATGAAAGTATTTCCATAAATGCTAGACCTTGAAATATAATGATTGACTTTTTTGCTTTAATTTTTAGAAAAAAAGGATTCTCTATTGAACATTTGGTTCATGAGTCTGATTCTTTTCCATTTTATCAGAGGGTAGAAAGGGAAACTTATGTAGATAAAGAAAATGGAAGCAGGGCACAAAATGTGGAACTGCCAAACCTTTTAGTTCTTCAGTTGGAATTCCTGGTTTGGATAGAAAAACTGACCTGACACTTTCCCCTGGTCACCTGGGATAAACTTAGTTTCTTAAAGAGCTTTAAGAATAGCTGACAAAATTTTCACAAGAGATCATAGTTTATTGTTTAGAAAAAATACTCAGTCATAGGCACTGAAAACTTTCCCTCATCTAGAAGATACATACGAATATTGTAGCCATCATGGGCCTAGCAATGTATGTAAGTTTTGGGGGAAGGGAAAATATTCTTACCCCTTCACATGAATTTGGGGAACATTTATATCCATTGGTTTGATTATGACTTCCCATCCCATAAAGTGGAAAATGCCTTGTATGGATGTTCATTAACCTCCAGTAACTCCCTATGCTATACCATAGATATAATGTTTAACTTAGACCAATTTTTAAAGGCCTTCCTAATGTAGCCTAATTCTATGTATTCACACTCATTTCTCATTACACTCCAATATACACCTTTCTCTCTAGCTAAGCTGGTTTCTTCACTTCCTGTGAATAGATGATTCACATTCTTATTCATTGAGCTAGCTAGATACTGTAGTGAATTGGGCAATGGGTCTGTAGACAGGAAGACCCAAGTTCACATACAGCCTTAAAGGTTAAAAATTAAAGGCTGTACTAAATATATAAAAAGGTGGTTGCCAAAATTATCACTCATCAGAATGACTTTATAGCAATTTATTTATAAAATAGAGTGAAAGAGTGAAAGTAGAGAAATGAGAAAGAAGGCAGAGTAAGAAATCTAGCTTTGACTCTGGCTTTCCTCTGGCAGGGCTCCAGAAGCCCCAGCCAGAGGGCCTAGGGGTCAATTAAACAAGAGCTTTAGCCATATGGCCTCCTCCTCCACAATGGGAGAGGTGGCCTCTCTGGAAGCTAGTCCCTTCAGATGCCAGAAAAGGAGTCAGCCTTTTTCACTCACCACCTGATAGTCCTAAAAGAAGATTGAAGAGCAGTCTGAGGTCCCAAACTGGAAGGCAAAAGAGCTCTTCACAGGAAGTTCTTGCCACTTTTAAAGACCATTCCTTTTGTGCCTTCCTTCCACTTTACATGGACCAATTGCAGCTTTAGCTTTGCTTAGGATTGCCCAGGGGGCAGTCAGTGGGTTTCGGATTCATCACCCACTATAGCACACATGTGTCATAAACCTCCCCATACTTAAGGATAAGTGGGGTGTATAGGCTTCTGATGATTAAATCTAAAAGTGGGTGAGGGGAGAGTTAATCCCATCTTCACAGCCTTAGACACATACTAATCTCATGTCACCCTTGGAAAAACACTTAATCTCTATTTGGCTCAGTTTCCTCCTTTGTAAAATGGGGATAATATTGCTCAGGGTTGTTGTGATAAAATAATTATTATATAGTGTTTAGCCCAGTGCCTGACACATAGTAAGTGTTATGTAAATGTTGGCTTTGTTATTGCTTCTGTGTCTTTGTTTATATTGTTATATGTGTCTGAAATCATCTTCCTTCTCATGTCTATCAAAATCACACCATCCTTCAATCCCCAGATTGTTTAATTGTTCTCCATGAAGCCTTCCCCTTTTTCAGTATCTACTGTATTTATGAACTATATCATTCAATTTAGCAGAGTAAGATCATGGACCTAAAAGCCAGAAGTGATCTCAGAGGTCATCTAATCCAGTGTTCTCAAACTCAGATAGAAATGATACTTCATAGAACCACAAATTAACATTATCTATGTTGTAGCATATTTTCATTTGTTTTATTAAACACTTCCCAACTGTTGTGGTTCCACTAAGTAAACTCTTCATTTTTACAGATAAGGAAATTGCGGACAAGGAAGGATAAATAGCTGATCCAAAGTCACTTAGATATCTTGAGTGTACCTACCCTTATTGTGAGAGAGAATTTCTTCACCAGGGAGTTACCTATAGCAATGAAAGCACAGACTGAGTTCCTAGAGTTAATTCACTCGTTCTACTGCTGAGGGCTCCAAAGTCCAATAAGGTGAAGATACTTGACACAGAGGAAGGACTAAGTCTCTTTTCATCATACCACAAGCCTCTGAAAACAAGAGCAGATGATGAAGTAGGTTTTAAAGGCAAAAGGAATAAGTAAAGGAGGGAGAGAAGTGGGAAGTAAAGGGTAACACACTCAGTGACCTTGATTATCCCAAGCTCTATTTATAAGAAAAATCACATTTAAAATTCTGGAAGCAAGTGTGATACAAGTCCACTTAGTATTTGTTTTTAAAAAATACTAATAAAGTACTTAGCTAATTAAACATTGCCATCTTTTGCTTTTGACATTTACATCAACTTGAAATTTTTCAGGCTAAATTACTGAGTTTCAAATGAAGTTTTCCATGATTAAGCATTTAAAAAATGAATACTAATGTGCTTCAAACAGGGATCCAGCCCTCAGAAACATGGCTGAGCTTGGTTATAAAGTGGACAATTAACCACTGAGAACTGCAATTGCAACTTGTTTATTTGGCCTTAAATGAAATCAAATTTCAAAAGTAGCTGAGTTATCAAACTGAGGAACCCATATAATTTTCCTATGTGCCAGAGGACCCTCATTTCCTGAATATCCTGCTTTTGTCTCTGTGTTGATACCATTTTTTTATGTACCTTGTCCCTATCCTACCCGTGTAAACTTGGATTAGAAACAGAACTATGCCTATATCCTTGGCATTTGGGAAACCAGTTAAAAATAGGAATCTTGGAAGAAAGGCAGAGGGTCAGAAATCGCCTTGAAATCCAATATGCTAATAAGTATTCTCTTCTCCCCACTTTGATTGACTCCTTTGTGTATGTATGTGTGTGGGGTGTGTGTGTGTGTGTGTGTGTGTGTGTGTGTGTGTGTGTGTGTGAGAGAGAGAGAGAGAGAGAGAGAGAGAGAGAGAGAGAGAGAGAGTGAGAGAGAGTGTGTGTGTGTGTGTGATTTCTCTATCTCCCCTTTCTGATCTCTCACAACCTCTCTCTTTGTTTAGAACCAAATCACACCCGAATTCTAGACAAGTCCCTCATCTCTATCAGTGACAAGAATTTCCTATGCTGATGAAATAACAACTCTGGAAGATGACGAGTATGAATATTTTTACCCCTGCTTTAAAAGTGAGAAACTCAGGCAGAGAAGTGAAATGACTTTCTTAAGGTCGTGTATTTAGGAATTAGCACAGATAGTTTTTGAAAATGGTTCTTCTAGGTCTGGAGCTTGTTCGTTTTCTCCTGTATTCCACTACTTCATTAAGAGGTTCATTGCAATATCTATCTATCTACAAATATATATTTGTATGTATATATGTTTCTGATTCTTAAAATTTAAAATTAAGCGGTAAGATAGCTTGGTCTGATTTATTTTTTACTTATTTAATATCTGTTCCTTAAAGGAGATTTGAAAATCATTTATACATTTATAGAGGCAGGGATACGAGGTAAATATTCAACAACCAGTTCTCCAAAAATAGGACACAATGTTAAAATGTAATCATTGTTAACATTATCTTTATCACTTTAAGTCTAGGCAATTAACAAAACAATAAATCAACTCCTGATTTGTAACATTTGCCAGTTTCTAAGGTTTAAATACTCATACTAGAAATTTAACAAACAGATTTAATAAGCCTGATGTAGAACATAACATCCCCTGACCCAGAACAATGTACCCATGGCATTTTTTCTTGTAGTCACACAGGTCCTGTTAATATGACAAGAAATGATTGACTCAGAAGTGAAATTGAGGTGGGCAGTTTATCATACAGAATCACAGGATCTCAGAATTTAGGAACTGATAAGGACTTAATGTCTCAGATTACTGAGTACACTGAGGTTCATTGATGTGGTTAAGGTCATATACTTACTAAATAGTAGGAGTAAATATTGAGGCCTGGGGTCATTCTCCTATCATGGAAAGGATGCCCTTTAAATATTCCATTTCATACAAAGCTCAGCACAATTGCCATCACCCTCACAAAGCCTTTCTTGATCATCCCATCTAGTAATATCTTCTCCCTCTCCCTTGATTATGTTGTATCATTTAATACATATATATTTATAAATTTGTTTTGTATCTATGTTCATATGTATATTTTGTTTCTACATTTACATATTATAAACATTTGAAACTATATTACAAACATTGTAATGTTTCCTCTGATAAAATGTAAGCTCTTTGAGGGCAGAGGTTGTTAAACTTTTTGCGTTTGTATCTCGACCACCTAAAAGTATCCAAGACACATTTGTCACTTAATAAATGTTTGTCAGTTGATTGAAGTCTTAGATAATAATTTAGGCTGAAAACAGAACACAAGTGCCACACTGCAACACTACAATCCCGAAGGGAAAACAGTTGAGGTGGAGGAAAAAAGGCTGCAGCTGTCCAGTTGTCCTACTGATTTCCTTCCTCTAGGCAAAAAAGTGTCAAAATCAGATCACTGCACTGCCAACACTCCTGAGTGAGGCCTGAACTAGATAAAAATATACAAAGTACATAGGAAAATATAATGTTACTATGTGGTTTTGTAAGTCAATATACAACCATAGAGATCTTTAGGTATGGTTGAACGGGTTCCCTTTCTATTTAGGTTTAACACTATTGCTCTAGTTAGTATGTGAGAGCAATAAAATTTCAGGTTGTTGTTTAGGTTGACCCATGTTTGTCCTGGCAGTAATGGATGGGATGTGTGTATAGAGATAACAAAGAGCCAGGTTCCACAGATAGGTTAAACTGTCTATCCTTTATATGTATGTAATTGTTTATATGTTGTCACCTCAATTAGTATGTAAGCTTGATTGGCACAGATTGTGTTTTTGCCTTTCTGTGCATTACCCAGCATTTTGCAGATTCCTGGCACTCAGTCACTCAGTCATGTCCAACTCTTTGTGATCCCATGTGTGAAAGAGAATTCTTTACTCTATTGTCTATCCTGAGTTAATACTAACTTAAGTACCCCTACTTAGTACCTCACTAGACTGAAGACAGGATTACCTCCCCCTTGTCTACCTTTGAATCAACAAAATATTAAACAACCTACTTAGTACTAGGTGAGAAACTAGCAATGTACTTAGAGAATTCACACCCTTAGAAATTCAATCAGCCAGAATCTGTGAATCTTTTTGATGAGAACTTAATCTTCAGAAGGTGAGAAGTCTATCCTACAGACATTGCCCCCTGGGCAGTGCTAGACAATTTGGAAACTGTGATTGACCCCTGTGAAGAGGGGAAGGGACAAGAAGGCACCATAAAAAGCAAGCCAGGAATTCCAGAGCAGATTGTCCTTGAGAAGATACTCTGAAGAGATTGTCTTCTGGAGATAGTCTTAGATAGTCTTTGAGGGACCTTAGTTGGAGACTACAGCTTGGATTGTGTGCTCAGAGCTCGGCTTCTACTTGGACTCTAACTCTTGGATTATTACTTCCTTGGGTGAGTAAAAGGCTGACCCCTTTCCTAGCTTCTGGAGAGACTAGCTTCCATCTTGGAGGAGGCCTCCTGGTTACTCACTACCAGCCTTCTTAATTGAGAGATATTTAATCTCTGTCTGGATTAAGCAGACCCAGAGCAAAACATTTAGGTTGATAGGATAGATAACTTCTCTATTCCCCTCACATTTCTCTTTATTGTTTCCTCTCTATTTGTAAATATTTGTAAATAAATTTCTGACTCAAGATATAATAAATACTGACAACCACATAATTTCACATAATTATAATCCAACCATTAATTTTAACCTTTACACATGGACCATAACTATCCATGGGTTTTCTTGGCAAGGACACTAGAATGGCCTACCATTTCCTTCTCTAGTAGATTCAGTGGATTCTTTTGTCAGGAAATGAGAGGTTGTGACTTGGCAAGGGTCACACATCTAAGAAGCATTTGAGTCTGGATTTGAACTAGGGTCTTCCTGACTTCCTGACTCAGATCCCTATCTAGTGAGCCACTAGCTACCTTCTAGACATACAGAGGTTAAAGGACTTGCCCAGGGTCACACAAAATAAGTATTTAATAAATGCTTGCTAAATGATTATTTAGAACTGTATTCTCTTATAAAGTATAGACCCAATGACAGAAGAGAAAAATCACTGGATTAGGAATTAGAGGACTTGAGTTTGAATACCATTTCTGTAACTTGCTAGCAATGTGCCCTTGAGAAAGACACATCTCCATATTGGAACTTAGTTTCTTTATCTGTAAAATGAAGGAAATGGACTAGGTGATCTCTAGTTTCTGAAATACTCTAGCTAGCTCCAAATCCCATAAATCTGTCTTGTGTACTGGGCTCTTCTGTGAGTTCCATGGGACTTTGGACATAGAGAACACCAGAGGATTGGGTAATGATGGATCAGTGTGACAGGGTCTCAGGCAGCTGCATCTTTGTTCACTCTGGTAAACCCTTCCCTATTCTCTGGGGAGTGTCAATAGTCTCAGGATTTGACAGGCTGAGCAACAGCCTGCATTCAAGAAATGCTTGAGTGACTTGCCTTGAGAAAATGGTATTTCTTAAGTTGTGCTGATTGTTATGGGAGAATTTGTGATTCGAGGGATGACTCCTGAATGTGCACTAAGTCAGTGAAGCGAGGAGACTCTGGGTGATATCTCTGTATTTCTACACTGGGTATAATTTTTATTATACATTAACTATCCCTGAAAGATGGTTGTATGCATCTTTTTTATCCTAAATATCTCTATCAACTTCCTTTAATGGCTCTTCCTACTTCTCCTTAAGTACCTTCCTTTACTTCTGAATTATTCATTGTCCTAAAATTTCACTTAAACTAAATGTTAAAGGCTTTAACACAATCTCATTATTCAAGAAAATTCTCTTCCAATTCTGACTCTAGAGAACACCTGATCTGCTAACTTTTGATAACTTCTATTTGTCCCTTTCCAGACAGTTCTATTTGCCCTCAGACCTGGTTTCTCATCTTGTAAACCTTCCTGCTTTGGAGATGGGAGTCTCTGAGTCTACCTATTATTTCAGTTTTCTGCCTGGAGCACTCATTTATTTTTAAATGTAATCTTGTTTCACTTTCACTTGTGGTACCTGAAAATGAGAACATTTTACTGGTGATACTATGAATGTAATACTGGTGATATCTTGAGGGGTCCCACTTACTCTACTATGGAATTCACTTTCTAGGCTTTGCTGAAGGGAAGACAAAGAGTATTGACCTAAAAGCTTTGTGTCATGTGGGGATCCTTACTTGGGGAGCTTTGAATAAGTATCCTTTTCTTTTTTGATGCCTGTGTATTTTTTTTCTGTGATATAGCTTTTCTGCTTCTCTTCCTCCTAAACTGACCTTTGGACCTACAGTTTGTCAGGAGGTTATTTTAAGTAATTTTTTTTTTGCTTTTTTTTTAAAATAAATTTCCTCAGCCTTGCATCTGCACATTTTAATAAATATTTCAAAAGGAAACCTGGTGGTGTTTGTTTATTTGTTTTAAGTACTTAAATGAAAGTATAGGAAGGTGTCTTGAGCAAAATTCCTTTTAGTTAAAGGTTCATAGAGTCTGAGTTGAAGGGGTACTCAGATACCATATAAACTAACCCAGTGATGGTGAACCTTTTAGAGACTGAGTGCTGAAACTATAACCCTCATGCTGCATATGCATATATGCTCCCCCCAACCCTCTTTCCCTGCCTTACCCCAGACAGGGGAGGGAGGAAGTGTTCCCAATGGCCTGCTGGACAGAGAGGTGGGTGATGAAAGAAATGTCCTCAGGCAAGTGTGAAGAAGAAGAGGGGAAGAGCCCCCTCCAGGAAGCATGCCATAGGTTTGCCAACATGGAACTAACCCCTTCCCAATTTGAGAATCTTGTCTCTTCTATCCCCAGTAAGTGATCATCTACTTAGAAACCCCCAGGGATAAGCAACTCACCACAGGCTATTCTACTTTGAATAGATCTCCAACATAGGGAGTTTGTCCCTTAAATTGAGCCAAGATCTTCCTCTCAGCTGTTTTTTCCCTTTGGTATAGGTTCTACCCTCTAACACCAAGCAGAACAAGCCTGTTCTTTTCTTTCATAGGATAATTCTTCAGTCATTTAAAGAGAGCTATCTAGCCTACCTCTAGGCCCTAATCAAACTTTCTTCTCTTTAAGATAAATATTTTTTTCTTTCTTTCCCATCTCTAAGCTTATCTTTGCATAGTGTATTCTTTAATCCCTTCACATACTGACTGGATACTGATCTAAAAGATGGCCTGGCTAGATCTTCACTTTGGAAACTATTAATTTTTTTTAGAATCCTCTCACAATATTTTTTTGACAACTCTGTCATTTGATAGAGTAGCTGCCCCTCTCACTACGCATCATCTACAAATTTAATATATATGAATTATTCCTTCTTCTAAATCAATGATAGAAATGAAGAGAGCAGGGCTAATGGTAGAGCTCTGTGGCACTTCACTAGAGGCAACAGGAAGCCACTAAAGATTTTCAAGTCATGGGATTTAGAGATTAGTAAAGAAGAATGGACAATGGCAAGGTCAAGGATGAGGCCTCCTGAACCAATTTTCAGAAAGAGCTAAAGCCCTGAAAGCTATTGTTCAGCTCTCTGGAGGATTCTATAAAGCCTAAAGCATAGAAGAGATTCAGGACAAATAGAAATGCCATTATTCCTCATACTGAAAGTCTCAGGAATAAAAAAAAAGGATGGAATTGTATTAATTATATGTATATATTTATATGTATATATATCACATATATATAATATGTATTCAACAAAGGCTATATATTATATATTTATAAAATCAGCAAAAGGTTTGCACATACATATATTTAAAGGATTAATATACACACATGTATGTAGCAGCAATTTTGTATATAATTTTAATATAATTTTATATGCTCACAGAACTACACTACCACTTATTTGATAGAAAAACAATTCAACAAAGCGATATATTGATGAGAGTTGGGTGACCAGGGGTAGTAATTTCTCTAGTATAAGCAGCTATCCCTACTCAGTCAAAAGACTTTCTTTGCTGCTATATCCTTTGGAGCCTTCCCTCTTCAAATCACCTTGTATTTTCTTATATGTAGAAGGTTACAGACTTCCAGTAGAATGGAAAGTACTTGAGGGCCATGACTATTTCATGTCTATTATTGTAAGGTACTGAGAGGCCTCTCGATAAAATGTATGGAAATTCCTTTGAAGCCAGCAAGACCTGGATTCAAGTCCTGAAATTGATGTAAACTGGTTGTGTAACCTTGGGCAAATCTCAGGACTCTGGGTGGTTCTCTAAGACTATTAAATTGCCTACACATTGGTAGAGGGAGTTTCCTGAAGTTGTCACTGAATCTCTTGACCTTCTTGCCTACCTAAGTCTGTTTGGTTTCCTGAGTTCTAAGAAAGGCTGCACCTGATTTCTAATTTCTCTTGTTCTTCTGTTGCTTCTTCCAGGACATCTTCTTATCTCATCAACTCACTCTCATCCATGGCTGAACCATCTAGGTTTTAAACAAGATACTTATTAGGATGAGAAACAGAAAAGAAATCATATCCTTATAGGCTTTAACAAAGATTCCAGATACCACAGGAATGATGATATTTAAAAGCTCTTCTATCTAATTATAATTCTGCAGACCTAGGTTAACCTCATATTCTTTTATAGATCTGAAGACCCAGCCCTTGGTGCCATGGCATCCAAATCCCTTTGGATCCTACAAATAGAATGACATCTTAGTACTTATTTCTTCCTTTAAAAGGTATGTTCCCTGAGAACACAGAATGTTCGATTTTTTGATTTTCTATCCTTACTGCTTAGTATAGTGTTGTGTGGGCAAAGCTGTGGCATGGGTGCTGGGGAGGCACAGGAGGGCTGCTCACTTCCCCCTCTCCACAGTGCCCGAGGACATTTTTTGAATGCCCTGCCTCCTCTGTCCAGGTTCTTCCCTCTGCTGTTAGGGGAAATGCTGGGGGGAGTGAGGGTGGGGGACTCACAAGCAGCTCCAAGTTGCACTTTGGGCATGTGATCTCAAAAACATTTGCCCACAGTGGTACAGTGCTTAGAATACATTATGCTAAATGAACATTTGTTGATTGATTGATTGTTCTTCAATCCTAGAATCTCCTTGACATTTTTAAATTTCCTCAAAAAGCACTCAGTGCACTTGCTTCTCCTATGGTTTGAGAATCATTTTTGATCAAGCAATCTTCTGTTTTCTGTCAGGGGATCTCTCATTCTTATGGAATCATCTCACTTGGAGACTTCACAGGACCAGGGCAGGAGACCCACAAGGATTCTGAGTGTTGCCTGAACTGTATATAAATGTAACTGGGAAACATTTAACAAAATAAATAAAAATGTAATAAAATAACAGTGTTAATATGTGGTTTTCTAAGCTAATATGTGCCACAGGAATCCTTATGTATTTTTAGTGGTTCCTATCTCTATTTCCATTTGACTATTTATCTAGCTAACTGGATATCATAAAAGGGAGAGGTATGGAAGAGAGAAGGGAATGAGTATTTATTAAATGCTGACTATGTACCAGTAACTCTGATGTATTGTCAGATATTCTCTCAGTTGGTATTCACAAGAACCTGATGAGGTAGGTACTATTATAATTCTCATTTTTACATTTGAGGAAATTGAGGCTGAGAGTCTGTGACTGATTGCAGAGCTAATAAAAGTCTGAAGATATATTTGAACTCAGGTTTTCCTAATTCCAGGTCCAGTATTCTATTTGCTGTGCCACTTAGCTGCCTATATCATAAAATGAATTCAAAGAAATCTCTATAAGTATCAAATCCAAATTTCTCATTTTGTAAATGAGAAAACAGGCTGAGAGAGGAAGTTACTCTCTGAAGATCATACAGGTACCAGAGCCAGGATTTTAATGTTGGTTCTTTGACTCTTAAATCACCATACATACCACTAAATGATTTTGAATCACCACGAGATAAAAATAAAATATTTTATCACTTCTATAGCTGACAGATTACACTACATTTAAAAAATATCTCTTTAAACGGTGTTAGATTATTGGAGAATCTCTGGGTATTAAAATACTCAAAGTAGGAAATAGAACAGCTCCCCTAATTTGATTAAAAATGACTATCTCAATGTAATATGATGGGAAGAGAACTAGAACAGACATCCAAGAAAGTGAGATGTTAATCAGTATCAGTGTGATCTTGGGTAAGTCACTTAACCACTTGGAGTCTCATTTCCTTATCTGTAAAATGAGTGGGTTGGACTAAATAATCTTTAAAGTCCCTTGCAATCCTAGGAATCTATGATTTTAATGGTAACACATTCATTGAGAAGTGCAGCAGATGGTAGGGAGTAGCAGTTGATTGCCATCTATTCAAAGAAGCACCATTATTGTTCATGCTACAAAGGGCAATGGGAAAGAATGCTGTATGCTTATAGCCTTCATTAGAACATTTGAATGACTCTACTATAACACTGATGGATATGATCACACATTGCTACTGTAAAGAGGAAATGAGGATGTCCATTTATTACTGAATTTCAGGCTTTCAAATTTTCTCCCTATTTCCTAAAAAAAAATTTTTTCCCCACTTCCTCATGCCGGTAAAAAACAGACAACATTTGACTCATCATAAATAGGCAGATACATTGTGAGTAGCAAACTGGGAGCAAGAACTTGCTCACTGTACTTGATTCTGCCTAAGAATAGCCGATTGTCAGTAAATCCTAGTAGTACCTTCTTCTGATTTATCATGTGGATATCCTAATGCATGATTTCTCTACTTAAAGGCAACAACAAAAAGAATAAATAACTTGCATTAAAAATTTAATTTTCTCTTTTTTATTTCCTTTATGTTTGATTTTGTTAACTACAAAAAGTCCAGGAAAAATGATATAATGATATGTAGGTAGTGAGAAAACACACTGAGTGAGAAAAGTTCCATTTGCTAGAGAAATGAAATCATTTAATTAAACAATTTCAGGAAATGTAGAGAGAAGCTATTGCCTAATGGAAAAAGATGAGGTTGCTGCAGAAGTATATCTTTGTGTGCTGCTGGGTTGAAGGTTGGAGGCTTTTAGGTAACATCAAGTTTAAGGTTTTGTGGTCTTTTCAAATCACAAAATGATGAAAACTTGCTTTCTGGAAGGACTCTATATCCAAAATGGTCTCTTGCAAATCTCTTGGTGAACATTAAATACCCAATTTGTCCACCTGTTATTCCAAGGGAAAACCTGGAATTAGAAAAAAGCAGAAAGTGAAATTTCCATTAGCTACTCTGGACAGTAATTTACCTTCCTTCTTTCTTTTCCCCATTTTAAAGTAATTCTTAAAATTCATATTATTTTTTTCAAGTTCAGACATCTTTAAATTGTTTCATTTCTCTTCATTTTTACTTACATTGTCACATTTTCATACTGAAATAATACATTTGGGCAAGTGTTGACTCCATGAAGAAAAAGATGCTACTAAAATACACTGGAACTTACAAATAAATTGTTTTCCTTCATGTCAAATATTTGGAAACATCTGGATGCTTGGCACCATGTGGACCAAGTTAACTGATTATTTCTCATTGTTAGATTCATCTCTTATCACTTCATCATGCTAAGTTTTTGGGGGGATCACCTCTTCTACCTCTCCTCTGCATTAAAACAACATAAAACTGACTAACCAGCATTTGTATAAAGCTATAAAGTTTACTAAGTACTTTACAAATACCTCATTTTATCCTCAAAACAACCTTGTAGAATAGGGGCCATTATCATCCCCATTTTTATAGATGAGTAAACTGAGATTGGGGAAGGTAAAGCTCAAGGTCACACAGACTAATTACTTTTCAAGACAGTATGTGCACTTGGGTTTTCCTGATACCAGGTACAGCATTCCATCTCTTGAAGCACCTGTTGAATCCTTTTCATTTGTTTCCTACTCTTTGTTACTCGATTTAGGGTTTTCTTGATAGAGAGACTGGAATAGTTTGCCATTTCTTTCTCCAACTAATTTTACAGATAAAGAAATGGGGCAAAAAAAGGTAAGATGACTTGCCCAGGGTCACAGTAAATGTGTTAGGAAAGATTTGAACTTAGAAAGTCTTCTCTCAACTCCAGACCCAGTATTCAAGCTACTAAGCCCCCTATTTGCCATAAATTGAAGAAACTGATGCTGAGAGAAGGGATAAAATTTTCTAATGGTTAACTTCATGAGCAACAGTATAAAGTACTTGTTTGAGGGCTGGATTTGCTGTCAGGAATATGGGGTACAAATCTGCTTCCAGTAATGAATAGCTGTAGGAAGGGGGAGAATAACTTACAATGTTTTCTCACCTTTAAAATGAGGATAACAATACTTGAATTTGCCCAATTCATAGAATTTATTTATTTTCAAAAAGCTATTCATATCTTATTTTTGTATTAGTTTCATTTCCCAAAATATGTCTCTTATAAAAAGGAACAAAAAATAAAATAAAAAGGGGAAAAGCACTTTATTAAAACTGAGATGTGAACTGAGTCTGACATGCAAGGCTTCACACCTATAGGCCTTCATTTCTGCAAAGTCTGGGGGGTGAATTTCCAATTTTTTTTCAGGGGCAATCTTTGTCATTATAATTATATAATTTCCAGTTTTAGATTTTTGCTCTTTTCATTTACACTGTTGCAATAATTGTCTAGGAGCAGCTAAGTGGTGCAATGGATGAGTACCCTTCATGGAGTCAAGAAGACATATCTTCTTGAGTTCAAATCTGGTCTCAGGTACTTACTAGCTGTGAGTAACTCAGACAAGTCCCTTAACCTCCATTTGCCTTGGTTCCCTTATCTGTCAAATAAGCTGGAGAAGGAAATAGCAAACCACCAGTATCTTTGCAAAGAAAACTCCAAATGGAATCACTAAGAGTCAGACATGACTGAAATGACTGAACAATAAAAAAATTGTCTCTTTGGTTTTCCTTATTCTCTTTCACTGTATCTATTCATATGCATCAATGCTTGTTTAGGTTCTCCAAATTAATAGTTTCTTATACTGCAATATTTTGCTAAATCCATGTGCCACTATTTATTTAACCATTCTCCAAATGATAGAAATATTTCCATTTTCAACTTTTTGATACCATAGAAAGAACTAGATTGTTTCCATCTAGTGCCCAATTTTTTTGGCAAAGGGGATCTGCTTCAATTTTTGTTTTTAATTTAGAGGATTTGAACAATACATCTCTTTAGCAGGTAGAAACCATTGACCAAAGGATCTAGCTAGAAAAAGTAATTTTTTGGAGTAATTTAAATTCATATTTGTTCCTGTTCTATCTTTTCCATGCCCTCTTCTATCACCAGCCATTACCTTTCTAGAAGCAGCATCCATCAATGGCATCTTTGGAGGTTGCAAGGTCTCTCTTTCTGCCATGCAGAGGCATTCAGTGTATCTTCAGCAATAGAATTTTATGCCCCAATGTCAAAGGTCTCTCCCCAAGTTACTCCCTCACAACTGACTTTACCTTTGTTGTGGGTACCTTTGGTGAAGATTGTTCTAGGCTCAAATAATACTAATTATATCTCTCTCTACACTTTCTCTCAATAAAGTCATCTTTGCCTCCTTCCTAACCCATGCCTCTGTAGTTTCATCAATTCTACATTCTCACTATCTCTTGAATTCAAACTCTTCTATTCCTATAACCCCTACCTTCATAATGTTATAATGAATACAGGGTTTCTTTTGAAGTCTGCAAAACCAAGTTCTATTTCTGACACATTCTGGCTATGTGATCTTTGACAAGTCATTTAACTTCTCTGTGATCCAAATAATTCTCCAAGAACAAACATTGTGGAATAGTTGCCTGTATGCACTGGTAGAAGGTATGTTCTTATAAAGAGTTTTCTATGAACTCATAGATCCATATTAAAACAATCTAACCACCATTTTAGTTCTTAGCTATAACTTTATCTCTTGTCTGCCAGTTTCTAATTTGGTTCCAACTGAATGCAAGATCTCTGGCAGAGGGCAAAGACTATTTTAATTGTTGTCCTTGTATTCCCAGTGCCTACCATAAAGCTTTACACATAGTAGTTGATTTTGTTGTTCAATCATTTTTCAATTACTTCAGATTCTCTGTGACTCCATTTGGGGTTTTCTTGACAAAAATATGGGAGTGGTTTGCCATTTCCTTCTCCAGATCATTTTACATGTGAGGAAACTGAGGCCCAAAGGGTTAATTGACTTGCCCAGGGCCACACAACTAGGAAATATCAGAGGTTAGATTTGAGCTCTGAAAGATGAGTCTTCTTGACTCCATGCAGAGTGCTCTATCCATTGTACCATCTAGTTGCCTAATTGATTAATAAATATCTATTGAATTAAATTAGATGTTGTATTATATATACATACAGAAATGTTTGTATATACACATACAAACATAGAAGCAAATATTATGACATTTCATGCTGTATTATATTGTAAGCATTATATATGCATAAAATCAAAGGTGGTGGCCCTAATTGAAAATTCTCATAGGAAAACAAGATTATTTCATAAGTCCAATACCAAGCAAAACATGAGAGATGTAACTGTTTTCACTAGAGAAATTAGTTGGAAATAAATCGTCTTGGAGGAAAATATATATTAAAAACACAGATTATTTTTGTGAGAACAAATTTCAAATGTTTGCAGTAGTAATAGAGAGGGAAAGTTGTTTTGTAATTTAATTTCCACCTATGAAGGTGCAATTTAAAATCTGACAACTATCCATAAACCTCATAAAAGGGCTTTTGGACAGCAAAGGGTAGTAAAGGAGAGAAAGAGGGAGAAAAATCACAGAGTTTTTCGCTTCAGTAGTGAATTAATCTCCTGAATTACTTTCTTGCAGTGGAGGGCTATAACTCTCCTCTCCAGTGGAATTTGTGATTTGTTGTTAATCTCCCCCCACCCTCTAAAAATTGTTGGTTTTTAGAGTGTTTAATTTGAAGTATTATATGTGGATGTCAGCCATCTTCTCATTATTTGATTGAGTTTTCTCTCTGTACAATCACTTTGTTGACAGCACAATTTACATGCTAGACATGAAGAAAAGAAAACATTGATATTTCAAACTCTTCTTCTGGTCTTTTGCCCAAGGGACTTCATTGTAAATGTTTCTATAATAGCTTCATTTGGGCAAGAGGCAAAGATGAGGAGTAGCTAGATCACAAAGGTCAGCTTTTTTTGGTCATTTTTTTTCTGATATGTTTTCAGGTTAAAATTTGCTGGAAAAAAATGTCACTCAGATGACAGATTTAGGTTTATGAAATGAACTCAGGATTTGAATTATCATTCAGGTAATTTGTATGTCTTTGATCATCTTTACTCTGGTTCATCAAAGTGGATAATTTAATTGTTTTGTTGCTTTTTAGCAAGACATTAATCTTGCTGAAAAGTAAACATTACAAAATTAAATACATCACAAAATCAAATATTACAGAATGCACCCGTGGCAAAGGCAAAGTCATTTGTGAGGGGCAAGCTGTAGGGAGAGACCTTGGATGTCAGAACATAAGACTTCTAAGACAATCTCCCTGGGCAAGACAAAGTATCCCACACATAGATGAGTAGGAGTGAGATAAAGCTTGGAGAAACAGAGTATGCGAAATTCTAGTATGGCTTCTCTGAAGGGCTCTCACTGACCTTCTTGTTATTCCTTCAGCAGTGGTCCAAATATAATAGCACATCTGAGGTTTCAGTGACTAAGCCCTAATGTCATCTTTGACATTAATTCCTCTGGTTTCTTTGTACTTCCAAGGCAATGGCCAAACCTTCTTTGATTCCATGTATAAATTAGAATACACCATAACAAAGGACCTGTCACTTTAGGTATTATTAATGTATTTGTGAAACTCACTTGAGTGAATGAAAAATTGAATGTTAATGAATAAGAATACTTAAGCACTTAGTATATGCAAGCTATGTACTAAATGTTGGAGATATAAATTCACAAAGCAAGGCAAGTTCCTGCTCTTAAGCAGATTAAATTTTAACATGAGAAGATAGCAAATATAGGGACTGACAATACTGAAGGGGTATCTTGATCTGGGAATTCATAGGGATGGTGAATGGAGTCAAAGACTAGAGAACAGAAATAGCTGTGACACCCACTTTGGGAATCACTGATATATATTGTAATTAGTAATTGACCTTGAGCCATGCAATGAACATTGGTTATCCTTTTGGTGGGAGTCCCGTATTTTTCAAGCCTTTTTCTGTTCCTGAGCTCAAAGGTGAGTTGAACTTATCCAAGATTCCAACAGGCACTTAAGGAAAATCACTGAGATAATTAGAGCCCAGGAGCCCAACTGGTCTGCCAGGAAGAGAGCTCACCTTTGCTACCTTACTTTAAAAAAAAACAAACCACTAGCTATATAGCCACAGGATTAAAATTTCCTCCACAGCTTTTGGATCTTCTTGAGTTCATTTATTGTCTTTTGTAAACTCAGTAAAAGAGAGATTGATGTCCTACTTGGGGCTACTGGCCCTAGCTGCCCCCTTTCCTACTTCTACATCTCAATTGCCCTGCTTTCTTGATTGTGGCAATACTCCTTCTAAATTTTCTCCTGTCTTCTAACTCTGCCTGGGAAAGCAACAGGGATAATGAGACTTGGACTTCATCCAAGTTTCTTGTGAGGAGAATTTGTTCATATCTACAAGGACAATGATAGCCTGCTTTTATTAAAGTACAGATTAGACAATATATTTATAATAGGTTGCTGTTGTCAAACACTTTTCCTATTGCCAGATTTCTGAAGCAAATGAAGGCCATTTCACATGACTCAGGGCTCTCATTTCTAGCCTTTACCAGTATCTTTTTCTAGAACCTTCCTACCATCTCTTAAAGTTCTACTTAGAGTTAAATTGTTTGTCCTCTTAGTGACATGGGCATTGTGCAGAGATGGCAGAGACCCTGTACCCCTCAACTCAGGTGGGCTGTGAACAGGGGAATTCCCTTCCCCCTTCCTGCCCTTGTGACTCCTGAGGCAAACACCATTATCCTTGGAATTCCTTTAAGTCGAGATAGACAAAGAGGTACACCTCCTTGGTATCATCAAGTTGTATCTTAGACATCCATCTGTCCCCTAAACTATGAGGGTCACCCCCTATGTCTCCAGGCAGACCCTGATCAGATGACCAAACCCCCCACCGAATACCTGAGTGTTTACCACTCTAGAATCACATCTCCATCATGACACAGCATCACGTCCCCACGGTTGTAAAAGTATATAATCTCCAGGACTGAGGGATTCAGGGAGTAGCCTCCCATGGCTGTTCCAATCATGCTGTCTTGCTGGCTATTGATCCTATTCTACTAATAAATCTTTCTTTTTACTTTTAAGCTAAGTTTGGAGTCCTCTCATTCTTGAGAATGGCTTCCTTCCCAAACCCAGGGGTTCACCATTTGCACCCCTAAAACATTAGTACTTTTAGCATTCTGGCAACAAAGGTCATTTCTTGGCTGCTAACAAAAGTAATGATTTTCTCACCAAAACCAACAATGATAGAATTTCTCTTTCTATTATGTCAAAATCATAGGACTGCAACAATAACAAGGAAAAAGACAAAAACTGAAAATCAGCCCATGCCCTCAAAGAGCTCATATACTGCAAAATTGCTACCAGCATTCCTAAGATTCATTGCCAAGGGGTTGCTGGTATAATAAATTGGGGTTTCTCAAAAGTTTTATTGTTTGTCCTATTGTTTGGAAGAAGATCAATGACATCACAGGTTAATGTTTTGACTTTCCTGTGAATTGGAATTAAGCAAGGCCAAGTTGTACAAAGTCATTAGCTTTACTCCTTCTTCCAGTCATTGAAGTTCACTTTAGTTTCAAGAGATTAAAACCTAGCACTAAGAATTTTGCAATATCTTGTATAATAAGAAAAGCACTAGATTTCGAATAGGAAGGCCCGAGTTTGGTTTCCAATTCAAATGCACATGTTAAACTGGAAAAAACACAGAACTATTAAGCAGTCAGAAAAACCACATCTTTAATCAGGAGAGGAATGTGGTACAATTCTTAGACCTCCCACAGAATCACAGGCTCAAAACTACACCGAGCCGAAGTACTGATCCCTGGGAGAAATCACCCCTCAAGATGATAGCTCAGAGGAACAAAAGAATTTAGGTAACTTATATACCTTTTAGGGGAACTGAGGGACAGGGAAATATGTTTTATTGACATTGCCATGGCTATAAGGAAATGGGAGTGTTCAAACTACACTGACGGGCTTGGAAAAGGAACCATAGTCAGAGGTTAACTACCTTAACATGGATACTAAAGGCAAAAATCTGGACTAGGGTTGGGCTACCTGGGAAAGGATTCTAATACAATAGGAGAAACTTCTAGGACAAAAGGATATTTAGCATTTGATTAAGATCTGCTAATTCCACCTAACTAGGGCCATTGAATATTTTAAGGTATAGGGGGCTAGCCTCTATATGGTTTTGGGGTCCTGAGTGGCGTTGGTGGCATAGGATTGTTAAGGCAGGAGAAAGAAAATGAGAACAACCAGACTAGTGGTTAGCCCATGCTGATCTGAACTCTGCGGGCTTTGGAGTTTATTATATACTGATTTCAAACAAAGAACACAAAGAAAGAGTCACAGTTGTGAAGGGGTAACAAATTATATATAACCCATCGAAGTCTAAAGAGTAAAGGTACAAAGACAATGGCAAAATTCCAACCATCAATTAGTAGAGGATAATTCTGGGAGCGGAAATATTTTATGGAGATGCTCACTAATTGAGTCCTACACCTGGTCAAATAAAGTCCAGACTAAAGGCTCCAGTCTAATCTAAGTATGCAATCTTATCTAAGTAATGTTTGTTAGGATTCAGGCTTCTTAATTTTCAAGGAGAGGAATCATTAACACAGTAGATACTGGTCTGCTAATTCAAAGCTTTTCAACAAGTCTATAATGTTTTTCCAATAAGAAAAGATATGGATCATAAGAGGTATCAAAAGAGGGGTCTCAGATTTTTATCTATTCTCTTATTGGCTTCCCACATTAAGGTCTATTATTCAGTCTGAAACTGATAGTCTGAGATTATCTTCCAGGTGAATTCTCACAGGAACAGAGGTTGGGGTCTCCAACTTTCAAGCTGACTGAACTTGGGGTTGTTAGATCCCAAGTTGACACAAACTTTGGGGTCCCCCAGATTTCACATTGACACACACTAACTCTGTGATTTTAGAAAGTCACACATTTCTCCAAGACTCATTTTCCTCTCCTAGAAGTAGATCTATTGTGAGGAAAATGCTATTAGTTATCAGTTATTAGCTGTAAGCTTAGAGTTATACACTTAATGGAAATCTGTCCACCTGCCTCTTCCTCTTCAAAAAATAAGTGTCGTATGAAGCTTAGTTTCCACTATGAAGAAACAACATGTGAACAGTTCAGTAAATATATGGTAGTTTGAGGAGAGAGTGAACCTCTCAACCCAAAAAGGATCAGAACATTCTTCTCAGGATGAACAATGAAGCTGAGCCTTGTGGGAATTAAGGATGCTCTTATGTATAAAGTAAGGATGGAGTTCTACAACAACATCTGCCTTTTGGACATATCGAACTGGATTTCTCATAGTCATCTCAAATTCAACAGGATCCAAATTAGAACTCATTATTTCCCAAAGCAGCTCTCTTATGAAATTCTCTATTAATGATAAGGGTGCCATCTACCATCTTGTCTTTTAAGTTGACAACAATTACATCATCCCTGCTTCCTCTCTCTCTTGCTTAACAGTCCATTCATTACACTCTAAAGCTGCCTATTACAGTTTATAAACACTAATCAACCAAGTATTAATTAAGTGCTAACTTTGTGCCAGGAAACATTCTTGAGAATGGAGATATAGATACTAAAGTGTACAAAATACGGTGAGACAGGTGCAACAATGGTTCCAGGATAACAAAATATATATTTGTTGTGGGGTGCAGAGGTGAACTCCTGGGATTCGAGAAGGGTACCTTTTGCAAGAATGCAAGATTAAAACTTAGCTTAAAAATAAAAAGAGAAAATGTATTAATTTGGAAGGTAATGTTGAATCTGGCCAGGAGGGCAGCATAGGTGGAAGTCTACCTCCTAGGTGTAACAGCATGGGTGAAAAGCTGCTCCTTGGGAGGATAGCATGGGTGGAAAAGCTGTCCCCTAAAGGACATTAATTCTGGGGTTTTTATACTCTTTACAACAGTGAAGACATGACTCTAAAGTGGTAAGCACCTAAGCAAGGAGTGGGGGAGGTTTGCCTGAAGGCATATGGGTGGCTCTCAGGATTTGGGGGACTGATGAATAAGGTGTATCTCTTTGTCCATCTCAAATCAATGGGACAATCAAAGGGGGGTAATCCTCAAGGTCAGATATTTTGGGTTGGGAGTTAGGAGGATGTAAGGGAGCAAAGGAATTTCCCTGCTTAATTTTGCCTGAGTTTTGGGAGCACGGTGCCCAAGCCATATATATATATATATATATATATATATATACACATTTATTTATTTATTTATTTGTTTGTTTGTTTATTAAAATATTTTTTAAAATTAAAAATATTCAATTTCATAAATCATAACTGCACTTCATTATAATTGTCTTCTGTGATCCCACAGATTTTATTTTTTTATTTAAAAACATTATTCTAAGAAGGGCTCTGTAGGCTTTATAAGAGAGGGATCTGTGATGAAAAAATAATAATAAAAAAGGGTAAGAATTCCTAAATTAGAGCCAAAAAAGATCTTATGAATCAAACATCTCTGCCCTATCCCTCCCACCCAACTAATTATAAAGATGAAATTGAGACCCGGGGGTGGTGGGGGAGAGGGGAATTGTCTAAAGTCTATCTATAATGAATGAAATTCATGGAGGCTTTATATATTAAATTTAAGTTAATTTATTAATCAGCTACTCTAGAAAGTCTAACTAGCTAATGAACTCTGAGATGTGGGTGAAAGAAGAAAGGATGGGAGAAAGGAAAGGAAAAGGAAGGGAAAGAAAGGAAGTTGGGGTAGCTCCTAGCACAGGTGGGGAAATTAACCCCAAACCTTTCGGAGCAGAACAAAATCAGGCTAGACTATAGGGATATTTAACTGGGCTTATTTAGGTTAGGAAAGAAAGGTCAGGGAAAGCTAGAAGGTAAATCTCCAACAGCTATGTCAGGACCAAAGCTCTCTGGGGAAACGGGTTTTCTCTTCCCTTTTTCCAAAAAAGGCGCCAAAACCTGTGCTCTCTTTTCTTTATATGCTTTCTCAGACACCTCCCACAAAGGAAGTGGGATGTGTATGAGGAAGTTATGGTAGAGGGTCCTGGGAGATGTAGTCTGCCAGGGTTCAGAGTCATTTTAAAACTCCCAACTCTCTCACAGTTTAAATACACACCAATAGGAACTAGGTAAGAGAGCTGGGTCAGCAATAAAGACATGAGTATAATCAGCTAGACAGAAAGATCAAGAGTATAACCAGAAGAAAGAGACAAAAAGACCTTATTTACTCTGGCCACATCTTAGACACTCCTTGTGACATCATCATCCAGGACCTGTCCAGAACATCTTTGATTGCAAAATAGTCACTGAGAAGGTGTGCTTGGAGATCTCCACTCCTCCTTCAGTACTTCATCATAGAAAGAGTTGGGTCTCAGGAGGGCTCCAACACCTTCTTTCCTCCTTGCCTTGAGGGGTCTTGTTTATAAATAAATAAGGAATGTAACAAAAAAAGGAATGTAACAAAAGTTAGACCAGTGAGATGCCTTTACCCAAAGTCATCCTCAACAAAGACAAAAGGACTGGAACAAATAATGGGAGACCCAACCCAGTTGCTTAGTCTAGGAGAGAGACTGCTTCATCCTAAACCCCAAGGAGGAGGAGTGGCAATGGGGAAAAATAATTTGCAATAGTATTCCAGTTGGACATGAATTTTCCACAAGTCATACTGTTAATTAATTAAATTAATTAATTAGACCTAGGAATAAACTCTCCTGACTTCCATATCAGTGATTGCAGGATCATAAATGTATCGAAGTGAAGGACTTGAGGCCAAAGAATCCAAACATCCTTGTTTTATAGATGAAGAAACCGAGGTCCAGAGAGATTAGGTGCTCAAGGATACCCAGATGACAGAGGCAGAATTCATACTTAGAGCCTATGAGTCTAATGTCAACATTGCTTACAAATGTTATAAGCTTTTTGTAAATTAAGAAGGTAAATTTGTAAATTGAAGAAGGTAAATTTCCATTTTTGCTGACCCTTTTGCATTTCTCTATTGGGACTTTCTCTTCCCTTTTGATGAGACAATTGCCTCATATTGCCTCTTATCTCTCAGAGCCCCACACCATTTTCAGAAGTACTAAGAGCTTTTCTTAATCCCCTTTTCGTCATCAAATAGTTTTCTATCTCCTGTTCTCTTTCTTTTGGGTGAGTGACAAGCCAATCTAAGAAATTTCCTTGAACTAATGTATTAATATATTCGATAGTGATTTAATTTTTTTCACCTCCCAGACAACATTTATATTTCCCACAAGGTCCTTCAGGATCTTTATTTAGCCTATAGGAAAGACTGATGTGGAAATCTGTGCAAAGTCAATGAGAGGTGTCTTTTGGGTAGATATGCGGGGGGGGGGGGGGGGTTGGGAATAGTAAGCTTAGGTTCCTTCAAACCTGCCACCGCAGCCTGTCAGGCCCTTCCCCTGCATGTCATGGACAATAAATCTCAGCCTGGTGTAAGGTCAGTTGTCTGAGTGAGCAATTTTGCTCTTGACCTTTAAAGAGAGGACCCTTGCAGCCTTCATTAATGGAGAGAAGCTAAAGTGCTCCTCATCACAAAGGGCCTAGGGCATGAAACACATACCTTCTCCAGGCTAGAGAATCCACTTGGGTGATGACATTTAAAACCCATCTCTATGAGCCTTGACAAGGCAAAATGTTGTTGTTAATTTATTAGGTGCCATTATGTGCATGGCTTATTTTCTTGTCATATTCAGGGCTGAAGTAGCTGAGTATGCATTGAATACAGGTTGACCTGATTTGGTTTATTAGACAGTGCTATTAGGAATGCACCTGGAGATGGGGGTGGGGAGAGGAGAGCAAAGTGGAGGTGACCAAGTTGGGGGAGGGGTCATAGAGCATATACTGGCTTTAAAGTCAGAAAACTGGGTTAGAATCCTGGGTTTGCAATTGCCTAGCTTTGTGACCTGGGTCAGATCCCTTAAAATCTTTAGCTTCATCTATAAATTGGGGTCCATAATCCTGTATGCCTGAGAAGGGTGTGTTGAGGTACAAATGATGTAGGCAAAGCTCTCCCACCGCAATCATTCCTGTCATTTTCTGTAAGAGGTGGACCTTTTGGGGAAGCAACAAGATGCTGGACTGAGTTGTCCTTCATGTCTTAGCTATGACAAAATCACCAAACAGTGCTAGAATCTGTTTCATTGAAAATCAAAGCAACAACAGCCCATTGGGCGGGCAGCTTAGCAGCTTAGCAGTTTTCTAGGGCTATGGGACACAAAGAAAATGACACTTGGAGTCGTAAACAGCCATTAAATTAATTTCCCTTGTGATGAAATCAAATGAAGAGCAATCCAGAGAGTGACAAATCTTTCTAGGGGTTGGAAAGAAAGATAACTACAGTGTCTTTGTGATGTTCCCTTTGAGATTCATTTTTGCACCATTTCTTCAAAAGGATTTAGGTTAAAAAGGTTTCCAAATTATTTTATTTTCCTAGATATCACCTATACCAGTCAACTTGCCGAATGCCTGAAGGTTAAAAGTAGTCTCACCCTAATCCATTTTCTGTCAGACTAAATTCTCACCTCAGACCTGCAGTTACAACTGTCCCCTTGAGGAGGAAAAGAACCACAATACTAGAGGAAGTATTTGTAATGTAATTGGGCTCCCACTTACCTCTAGAACAAAATCCAAACTTCTCTGTTTGGCGTCCTGAGCCCTTCATAATTGGGCACCAGCTTTTCTTTACAGATTTTTATATATCACTCTCTTTAACACATCCAAGGCAAACTGTCCTTACTTAGACAAAATGCATGTAGGTGACAGAGTGGATAGAGCATTGGCTCTGGAGTCTGGAAAACTCATGTTCCTGGGTTCAAATTTGGCTTCAGACACTTACTAGCAGTGAGACTCTGTACAAGTCTCTTAACTCTTTGCCTCAGTTTCCTGTTCTGCAAAATGAACTGAAGAAGGAAATGATAAATCATAACAGTTTCTTTCTCGAAAAAATGCCACTTGGAGTCACGATCAGTGGGAAAAAACTGAACAACAAAATCTCCCAACTCTGAGTTTTTATATAGACTGTCCTGCATGCCTGCAATGTCTAATTACTTGCTCTTTAGCACCTTCAAAGCTTAAGTCAAATTTCATCTTTTCCACAAGAGTTTTCTTAATTTTCTACTTTCCCCTTACTACTTTGCCAAAATTGCTTTACATTTAAACAATGACTACCCAATGCCTGAAAGTCAGGTGAGTTACATTTTACCCCTTTCCCAAAGTTCTCTGGTATCCTTAACAAGGTAGGGAGGTGTCCAGTCTCTCAGTCATTGTCTCAAGCTTCTACTGATTATATTCCAACAATTTAAGGAGTCCTTTTACAAAGAAATGTTTACTTCCTTAATATAGCAAGAATAAGCATATAAACATCTGGGAGGAGAGATGCATTATCTATACCACCTCATTCTCTGGGGAGGGAAGGGGATTAGGTTCATAGCTTAACTTAGGCCCTATATTGCACATTTCCACCAAGCACCAAAACCAAAAGTTCAGTGAACACTTTCTTCCATTTGACTATCACTTCCCCTAGGATCTGATAAAGGGATTGAATGGATTTCTGTTACCTTATTCTTACATCTGACCTTACTAGATCACTTCATTATAGTATAGTAAGCTATTATTTTGCCCTGGGTAGAAAGGGATATAGGAAGTTAAATAATTCTATATCACCAGATGAATATTTTCCAAAATCCAGCTCTATCTACGTATCCAGATTCATCCCCTCTTCCACTAGTAAAGGCTCTCTGTTCCTACCAGGCCAAGTCACTCACTGTCACCCCACATCATCCTTGTTTCTTATTCCATGATGTGATCCATGCTATTCTCCCAGTCTATACTGTCCTTCCCCAGCTCTTCTCCCTTGATTGAATTTCCATCTATTTTTCAAGGTCCAGATAAAGCCTCTCTTCCTTCAAGAAGCTTTCCTAAACCAATTCAGACAACACCAAATCCTCTCCAGGCTCTAATAGAACAATTTATCACTTAAAACTTCAGATAATCAATTTTTCCTCCCCAATCATATTGGAAGGTGTTTAAGGGCAGAGATCACAACACAATTTCTTTTTCATTTCCAATAAATGTCTGATAAAGATTTCTTTATTGGTCAATGGTAGAATCATATACTTTTTTTCAGAACTGTAATGGGACCCAGGACACTTAGTCGAATTTTATTATTTTACAGATAAATAAACTGAAGCCAGAGAGGCTAAGTTCCTAGAATCATGTAGCTAATTAGAGGTGTAGCTGAGGCCAAACTTCATGTTTCCGAATTTTACTGACTGATGAGTACTGTCTTGTTTACAGGACCCTGCCCCTCTCCTCTATGTACAATGGCATCAAGAAGGGCAGTCTGAATTGGTTCTGTTTTGGGGGAGAGCTAAAACATGCATGGAAGCTCAATAAAACTGGACAGCCAAGAATGCAAATGCAATTTGGGGCTATGTTAAAAAGAGTTATAGCATACAGAAATAAAATTATAGCTTTGCTGTTCTCTGCTATACCTAATTAGTCTACAGCTGGATTCTTGAGTTCAGAGATAGGAGCATTCAGAAGAGACAAAGCAAGATGCCAAAAGACCTCAGGTGTGGACTGGTTGGAGGAAAATGAAGGACATGGGGCATTATGGTTTCCTTAAATATTTGAAAGGTTGTCATATGAGTAAGATTTACTTTGTCTGATCCTAGAGAGTAGAACTAAGAACAATGGATTGGAATGTTTAAAAAAAATTTAAAAACAACAACAAAATAAATGCTGATTTGATATCAGGAAAATCTTCTTAACCCTTGGTTATTCCAAAAGTAGAACTTAGTCCTTAATAGTATGTAGATTACTTTTTATTGGAAGTTCTTCAAGCAAAGGTTAGATAACTACTTGTTACTGAAAAGGTTATTAGGGATGAAGGGATATGATCTGAACATTGAATTTCCTTCCAGCTTTGAAAGATGGGGATATTTTTTAATATGAAAGAAGCAAGCAGAGAAACATTAGAGCTAAGCATGGGGAAAGGCTGTTTTAGCTTAAAATGGAAGGGCACATGGTCTATGGTGCATATGACTCGTGAAGAGAAATGGGTCAATTTTCAAATTTCTAACCCTATTGGAAAATTAGAAGACAGGATCTGCTAAAATATGATGAAAAGCTGATCAGCTGTAATGTAACATTAAAGGGGAAAGAGCCAAAACCACTTTTACTTAGGTGAAAAATGTTGAGCTCAAAGATAATGATTTTTTAAAAAATTGTTGACAATAGAAAAAACTAAGGAAATTAATTTCAAAGATGATTTTTCATTTAGTTGTGAAGTCAGACTATTTTATTAACTTAATTGCTTTAAAATTCATTTTTTTCCATCCAGTGAAACTATTTTCAAATTAGCTTCATTGTTTTTTACACACAGTCAAATGGTTTCTTCTACCTTAACAAATACATTCTTATACTTGGAAATGTTGTTTTCTGCACATAGTTTCTCAAGCATCTGAAATATAAAAATATAGAATGAGAGGAGAAGCATCTGCAGTGGAAAAAGAGTAGCCTTTGAGCCAGAGTAAGACCTGAGTTCAAGTTCTACCTCTGTTACCATATATTCTAGCTGTGAGATCCTAGGCAAAATATGTAGGAGACCTCCATCCTAGCTTTGATCCGGTGCACCCCAAGGACTCAACATAGGAATCAGTCTTGTGTCTGAGGCCAGTGACCCCCAGGGTTCCCAGCATCAGTGTCAGCATCCAGGCACAGTGTTGCCACGGAGGGAGGACCAGACATTTTGAAAAGCCATCTCGAGAAGCAGAGCAGCACTCTTTCTTTTTGAACTAATTCTCTCTGGGCTGACTCCCTCTCCCTGAGCCCTCTAATCTGAGCTCTTATCTGGTGATCTCTGACAAGCTGGGGCTCAGAGGCTGGCTGCAATAGAAGATCAGATTTTTACCTACAGTTAGAAAGGCTGAAAACTCTTTCCCCCACCTTTCTTACTCTTTATTAATAAATGCTTATAAATCTAGATAAGCCTCCAGGATTAATTTTTACTTATAACGCCACTCACTTCAACTCTCAGTGCCCAGCCAAATCCAGAAGACTGGACAGTTGCTTCTATGTACTTATAGACTCTTCCTTTTTTCCATCAACATTCCTCTTTTGCTGACCCCAATTTCCTCACCCTAAACACATTCATATTTTCTGAGCCCTGGAAGTCTTCACAAAGCAAGAACTTTGCTTGTGAGGATATTTGCCACCTACCTCATATCCTTTTGTTTTCTTTAATGAACTGTGCTTCCTCTTTCTTCCCCTTAATTTTCCATTACTGCTCTTATTTTTGAGTTTTACCATTTAAAGATACTTATTATATAGAAGGAATAAGGGATTTTATGATTTGATGTCTTTGAAGGAAAGATATTCTCAAAATCCAAGACGAACAGAAAACAATTTGATGGCTCTTTCTGAATTTTGATCTTTGTCTGCCATTCTTGAGATCTTTTAATCACCTCCAGATAATTTGATAATGATGATAATGATGGTTTAGTTGATAAGAAATAAGTGGACAGGACACATCTTTCTGTCAGCTCATGCCGCTGCTGCTGCTGTTGCTGTGTCTCTTGCAGCATGGAGTTTATTATATATACTTCAAGACTCACTTCACACAAAAGAACCCCCCCCAAAAAAACTTTGCATTTGCACAGAAACACAAATTATGTCATATCAAAACACAAAGTTTCTCATTAGCTTACAAATAGAACAAGGCTAAGGTCGAACTTTGACTGGGTCCTTATTAGAAGGCTGTGACAGGGAATATTTTCTCTGGGACAAAATGCCCCTCCTGGAGGAATTATGACCTTGAGTGTCTGAACTACTTTTGAAACAAAAACAGTTGTATTTCTGACCAAAGGAGAGAATGTTAACCTCTTAACAGCTGGATTGTTAGGACCTTAAAGCTTTTCATTAAGGAAAGGTATGGATCAGAAAAGGAGTCAAAAGAGGAGTGTCAGATTTTTATCTGAGACTGTTTCTCTTATTGGCCTCCCACATAATTCCACATTTTCTTTCTTTCTTTTTAAAATAAATTATTTTATTTTATTCTTTTTTTATTATCATTTTTTTAAACCCTTACCTTATGTCTTGGAGTCAAAACTGTGTATTGGCTCCAAGGCAGAAGAGTAGTAAGGGCTAAGCAATGGGGGTTAAGTGACTTGCCCAGGGTCACACAGCTGGGAAGTGGGGAAGTGTCTGAGACCAGATTTGAACATAGGACCTCCCATTTCTAGGCCCGGCTCTCAATCCACTGAGCTACCCAGCTGCCCCCTCCCCTTTTCTTTTAAATAGAAGTGATTTATTATACTGCAAAAACTTATTAATGAGAGGAATCACAGAGAGTGGTTACAACCATCAGCTACAGAGATCTTGTAAACTACAGCTGGATCTGATGGGATTCACAGATTATACTGAGAGACCATGTTTCTCTCTATTGCTCTCAACATGCTATGAAGATGTCCACTTCTCTGTATTCTTCCCAAGTGATAGAGGATTGAATGCCACCATGAGCAGCTAGGTAGTATAGTTGGTCCTAGAAAATCCTGCTTCAGATACTATGAAGGGATTTGGGGTAGGTCAATTAACCTCTTTTAGCCTCAACTTTCTTATCTGTTAAATAGGGACAATAAAAATGCCCATTTGTCAGAATTGTGAGATTAAATGTTCTCTCTCTCTCTCTCTCTCTCTCTCTCTCTCTCTCTCTCTCTCTCTCTCTCTCTCTGTTTTTCCTTTGCCTCTGTCTCTCTCTGTATGTCTCTATTATTTTGTAAACCTTTAAATTGCTGTATAAATATTAGTTATAATATTATTATGTATCATAGCATAAGATCTATGGCTAAATCTAGTGGACACTATATCACTGTTTAATCCAAATTTGGATATATTCCAAGTTCTGTCTCCCAGATAGTGAAAATCTAACACAAGAACCCCCAAAACACAAACTATAGAACGTCCTGACTGACTACCTTTCCAGAGGTATATTAGCCAGGGCTATTTACAATGCCACCAGTGAATAAAAGAAAGGAAGCCTTTTACTATCACAATTGATCTGTTGGAAAACTGGTATCTTATTCCTTATCCATAATTACTGGTATATCACAGTGTGATTTTCATAAAGCTTGGCCTAGTCTGACAAGGGGACACCAACACTGAAAGGGATGCTCAAATGGCTAAAATAAAATACTAAATCTGGGTGAGTTTATGTTCACTCATTTACAGTATGCAGTTAATTCAATTCCTTCACTTAGTACCATGCTTTCCTCCCATGGGCAAATGAGCCAAAGGGGCTAACAATTAAGACAGTGCCAAAACAAAAGGAACATACCATCTTTCTGCCTGTAAGATATGAACTTGGTTTTGGTTTGTCTTCCTTTATTTTTGTAAATCAACAAAAATTCCCCAAAGTAAGAATGTTTTTACTTATGGTCTTTTTTTGGCTTTCTTTTCCGAACTGTCAGTTCAATTTATTCCAGCCAGAAAAACTGAATAGTCTCAACTTTCTTTGTCAGTAGGAGTCCAATTTTCCCCAATGTTCTGTTCTTCTGCTAGTTTGAGAACCAACCAAGATGAGGAATAATCCCCTGCATTGTTAACAGACACTCTGTAGACTAAAGGCCATTTTCCTCCAGAGAAGTCACTTCTCATGTGGGGACTATTGGATGCTACATGTCAGTGGTCAGGGGATCCTAGCCAAATTGCCAGGTGCAGTTTCCAACCCTGCCTTTAAATGGATAGACATGGTCTATTTTCTAAGTTTTCTAATAGTGGTGGGAGAGGAATTGTTCGAATCATTCAAACTTGCTGTCCCCAGACCCATTTCCAGATGCTGAAAGCTCCCAGCCAGCCTTTCCCTTGTGTGGTTTTGAGACAGAGCTTAGTGTTGTCATTAGTAATGCTATAAAATAAGACCATTAAGAATCCTGGCACTAGCTCTCATATATTTTCAATGTCACTGGAAGGAGATTTATTTGATTTCCTGCAGGGCTGCCTGAGCTCTGCATCTTTCCGGAGGAGGTAGAACTGAGTACTATGCAGTGTCACAGGTCTGGGGGGACCCCACTAACAGGACCTTCACTGGGTCCATTAGCCTTGTGTGAAGCTTGAAAACTAAAAAGCCATAACAGAATTCACATTTCACTAGTGTGGTAATATGATCTCTCATTTTTAGCAAAGTATCTACATAGAGGAAAAAAGAAGGAATTGATTATTATTTTGTATTGTATTTTAAGGCCTATTTTTTTCTGTATAGATTCTTGTGAGAGGGAAATTTTAGAAAATCTAGCCTATTGAGAAAGGATTATGAGATATGATTTATAAACTTTAGGCAGGAAGGTGGATAGAGCAATTATCAGAGTTGTTAATTGGTCTGGGGTGTTCTGTCACTTCATTCAATGAGTCAAGGTTGCCTAGGAAAAAATTTGGAAAGATTCTTGTAGGAAACGGCAAAGAGGGGATCATGGGGCTCAAGCTTAAAGAATGGATGAGATTCTCTAGATAAAGAAAGAAGAAAGGTGACCTGTCAAGAAATCAAGACTTTATCAGAAGAACACAGAAAGTTTCTAGTGAATTTGCTATAGGCCAATGGTGTCATGCTCAAGTAGAAATGGGAGCCACTAAAACATATATAATGCTCCCTGTGGGAGCATATTGACTTCATGAACCACAAATGAGCATTTTGTTTTATTGCATTCTTATTTTTTTGGTAAATATTTCCCGATTAAATTATAATCTCAGTCTGGTCACACTTGTGAGATTTGGAGGCTGCTTGTGTGTTTTACACTTCTGCTTTAGGCAAGCTATCTTAGATAGAGATAATAGATCAAGGGTAAGAGAGAGAAAGAGCTAGCAAACCAAAAGTCATTGAACTCTCCAGGAGGATGAAGAAGGAAAGCTGAAGTTGAAGGTAAGACTTGTGTCTACACAAGGAAGAATCTTTTATTCATAGAACCAAAGGGCACCAGAAAAACTCTAATAGCCAGATAACTAGTGAGATTAAGAGAGGGATGATTTCCAGATTCTTGCTACTTCCAAGACTGAAAACCCAAGAAACTGTGTCATTTAAAATCACTTGGGATACTTGGAACTACATTTCCCGTGATCCCTAATGGGTTTCCGGTTTTGGATGACGTATTCAAGGTGAGGGACTGTTTGAAATTAGGGGGAAGTGACTTGGAACTTTCTTTTGAGTTACCTGAGATCCAGGAGAGAGGAAGGTAAATGGCTGAGGTGAGGTTGGAATAGGTTTTTCTTACAGGCGCGTGGTCAGTTTATCTCTATCAGCATGGCTTTTATTAAAATACTATTCTCCCTTTTGATCTCGACCATCATCATTTTTAATTATAACAAAACCTCATGAGAGGAGTTGGCTATTTCAATTCTATTTACCAAATACTTATGTGTCTACTACACTAGAAGAACAGAGGGATATTGTAAGTATAGTTTGTCCAGATTTCAGCTAAGTATTTTACAAAGTTTCTAAAGCTACCTCTGTGGACAAGATGAAAATATGGGAGCTGCATGAATTGGATTTGGAACTCGTTGAGTGGCCAAACCCAAAGATTAGTCATTAATGGTTCAGCATCCACTCCAGGGAAGGAAACTCTAATGGAAACATAAAGTAAGCCTCTATCTCTAAGGAAGCCTCCTGAGATGTGTACTTGATATTATGCTGTTTGGCATTTTTATCAGTGTCTTAGAAAAGGGAATGGATGTTCTACTTATCACATTTGTAGGTGACACAGAGCTGGGAAGGACAACTAAGACATTGGACAACAAAATCTAGACTAGAAATTATTTTAATAGACTAGAACTTTGGGCTCCAATGTAATGAAATGAAATTTAATGTATGTAAATTTCAAAAAAAAAATCTTTTATGAGTTAAAAAACATCTAAAACTGGATGATTTTAGTATACTGCAATATCTGGGTGATGTTAGCATACCTACAGTATCAATAGTTGAGTCAACAATCTGTTATGATGGGTAAAGAAACTAAAACAATGTTAGGGTACATTAAGTGAAGTGTTTGTGTCCAGAACTATAAACAAGCCAACATGCCCTTCTCTGTTCCTGAAAAACCCTCACTTGTCCCTTCCTTCCCTAACCATCACCCTAAATCTATTTATCCTCTATATAGCTTGATTTGCATATATTTGCATATTATCTCCTTCATTAGACTATAAATTCCTTGAGGGCAAAAATGGGACTTTGCCTCTTTTTGTAACCCTAGCTCTTGGCATAGTTCTTGGCACATAATAGGTGCTTAATAAGCATTTATTTATTGGTTGACTAAAAACATTTTCTTATATTCTTCTTTTTACAATACTGCCACTTTCCTCTGACTTTACCCCACATTGTCCTCAATGGAGTCTTCTTTTGTAGCACCCAAGTTTGATACAATGCTTAGGTGGGGTCATTTAATGCATTATACTGGCAAAGAGTGATTTAAGTTCTGAGTTGAAAGAGTCTTACAATCACAAATCCATAGATTTAGAGTTTTATGCAACTTTTGAGACCATTGCATCCAAAACTGTCCTTTCCTTCCCATTTTATACAGGAGGATCTTTCCCCTTTCCTCCCTCCCTATCTTTTCTTCTCTTCCTTCTTCTTTCCTTACTTCCTTCCTTCCCTTCCTTCCTTCCTTCCTTCCTTCCTTCTTTCCTTCCTTCCTTCCTTCCTTCCTTCCTTTCT
>NC_058130.1:395951623-395961640 GCF_016433145.1 Gracilinanus agilis
CCTCCTCCTCCTTCTTCTTCTTCTTCTTCTTCTTCTTCTTCTTCTTCTTCTTCTTCTTCTCCTCCTCCTCCTTCTTCTTCTTTCTTCTTCTTCTTTGTAGTGCCCAGTTGTTAAATATTTGGTAGCACAGCCTTCTGCTGCTTTATGAACATGGCACAAGCTCAGAAGAAGTGTAGTAGATGCATCAGGAAATGAAGTCATGACAGACAGAAGGATTATATAATCATAATAAGTAACTGGTATTTACATAGCACTTTAAGATTTACAAGTTTCCATTATTTCAGTTCAGCCTGAAAACTCTCTTGGTTGAAGCTTCATGATTTGCTTTCTTTACGTACTTTTATTCTTGGGCCTATTCTATAGGCAATGAAGTCTTCAGGAGCATTATCTAGATTCAAAGGAGCTAGATTGTTACCTTTTTGACAATGAGCAAGTGTCACTTCAGTTCTCTTGGATCCAGTTTTCTTAGCTCCAAAAATGAGGGAGTTGAATGAGATGATTTTGACCTTTCCAGCTTTAAAATCTCATGATCTTTTGATCTTTCTCTTCACCACTGTTTTCCATTTCCAAGTTCATTCCTTCACCAAAATTATATTGAATGGTTACTGTATCAAATGTTTGCAGCTGAGTACTGATGGAGATTAAAATAGACAAGTACAATTTAAATCCTGAAATTGTATTTACATACACTCAATTAAAGAAAGTGCCCTGAGAGGGAAAATGTTTTCAGGATGTCTTTGAAAGCTGAGAAAGAATAAAACAGATAGAACTGAAGGGAATACATATGAACAGAATAAAATCAGTCACTAAATGCTTATCAATTACCTGCCTTTTCCAAGGTGTTATGATAGTCACAAAAAAATACAAGTCATATTTAAAATCTGTGGAAAACTCAACTCATATTTTTTAATAAATTCTTTTCTTTTCAATTTCATAAAATAGATATTAGCATATTTCTATCAATAATACTTGTACCAAATGGTATACTGGAGCTAGTTTGAAGTGGCTTGAAAGAGTAAATTGTTAAATTTTCAGGTGAGACTTCATATTTTGGAAAAGGGCAAATACTACACATTAAGTAAAAATAAACAAATTTATTGTGTTGTTTGTTTCATTGCATTATATTTTTGTATTTATTGTATTGCTGTTTTTCTAGATATAATAAAGTATTAGAGGAACATTAATAATGCAGACTAAACTTAAAAGTATGCTGTATCTATATCTATTTCATATATATCTATACATGCAAAAGACCATTGTTAAATATTTATTAGCACACTACTGGATTTATCATATATTTATCTGTGTGAAAAGTTTTCAAAATATTAGTATATTATACTCATTAATTTAAAAAATTACAAATATCTATGAAATAATCTTTTGTCATATCACTATCTTTTAAAGAACAGGTTCTCCAAAACATAATGAATGGCTTATCATGAATTCCAAAAAGCAACATATGGGGGAGTTAGCAGGCAAGGTATATAATTAATAATTAACTCTTCTTTTTTAAAAATGTTCTTCTTCATGGCATTGGAGATAATGTTCCTAAACATTAATTTATTGGCAGAAAGAATATCCTTTATTATTAATGAAAGCAAAATGGTGACGAGAGGGAGGATGTGTAGAGAGATAGAGGATATGATAGATGACAAGTGTTGAAAGCTGTCATGAAATGAAAGATGGTTTGAAAATAAGTAATTTTTCAATAAAACTAGACCATTATCAAGTTGTAGAGTCAGTAGGTCTGTTGTTCTTTTAACAAACATATGTCTATAGATCGATGGAGAAAAGAAATGACATTTGTGGCAAGAACTTTGGGTTTCAATAGAGCTCTCTAGAAAAGAATTTAAAAAATATCCCAGCTTTTCTGCCCTTAGTAAAATGTCCAATTTACAAATCATTGTAGCTGGGAGCATTGCCATTTAGTGAAAGACATTAGTGAGGTAGAGTTCATAGATTACATAGATTACATGAAAGGTCCTCACGGAACATCTAGTTCAACTCTCTCTTTTTATATACGAACAATTTGAAGCCAAGAGTGGTAAGGTAACTTGTCTAAGGTCATGATGTTGGTTAGGAGAAAATGCAATATTCATATTCAAGTCTTATGTCTCTAAATCCATTCCTCTTTCAATCACTATTAGGTCTCTTTAATTCATCAAGAGCAGTCTGAGCTAGAGATCTTGGGCCATCTTAATGGACCAGACAGTTAGATCAATTCAAATGAATCTAACAAATAAATATTTAGTAACTACAATACAAAGCGCTGTTTTTTTTTTTTGTCAACTGAAACATTTGGAACAATCTGATTCTTTTATGTGTTTATAGAAAATGCAGTTAAATGTTAGCATTATCACAAGAAAACTAAATGAAATTTAAATGGAACAATTTGTATATTGGAACATTTTGTAGTTCCTGATGAGCCAATTCTATTATTTCCCAAGGCATCTGCAATGGATGAAATATTTGTATATGAAAACAAAAAAATAGGGGAAGAAATGATACTATACAATCAATTGATGGGCTCTATGACTCTCATCCAGAGGATAAAAAGGTCATTGTGGTTTGAGGACAACAAAGGAAAGCCAATTGGCAAAGTTATAATTATACAACTGGGCTGTCTCTCTACTAGCTTCTGAAAGTAGAAAATAGATAAGAGTATTCCCCATTCTTTCTAGTTGTAGAGAGAAGGACCAGAGAAGAAGATAGGAAAGCTCTTATATCCCATAGTGTTCCTCAAGTAGGATGTAAGGTTATTTCATTTTTTTACCCTTTGTATTTCCAATGCTAAAATAATGATTTATGCATAGTAGGCACTTAATAAAGATTTGTTGAATTGTTGAAATAATTAGCAAATAGCCTCTGGAGCTCACAATTAAAAATTAAGTTTATATTTGTAAAAGGATTTTGATTTGAGGTATCCAGACATGTAATTTTATTTGCATGAGGAAAACTCCAATATAGAAAGTCTTCTCATCAATGTAGATCAACAACTTGCTTGTCATGTATAGGCTTAGAGACTTGTCTGGTGGCACTGTGAGGTGAAGAGGCTTGTTTATGGTGACAAATTTAGTATGACTCAGAGGCAGCACTTGAATCTACATTTTCCTGGACTGTATAGTTAGAAATACCTTGAATCCCTAAAACTACATTACCCAAACTTCTTTTCTGTATTACCCAGAATGCTTTTCCATTTGTCCAAGGTTGTGTTGTCACTTTTGTATATAAGTTTTATAGCTCCTCCCTTTTCCTCTTTTTTGCTCTTCCGAGAGGGCTAAATAGCTAGGTCTCTTACTGTAATTATTATTAATAAAATTTTTAAAATATAATACTTGGAATATTGGATATTGATTTAAAAACCTACAGGACCCAAGATGAACCTTTTATTCACAGTGTCATTCTAACTCTCACATAAAAATTGTTTAGTGGAAAATTGGTACTGTAGTGTTATCTGAACCAAAAGTGATCCCTTCACAATTTGGTTTCCAATTAATTTCCCATTTTTAAAAATCTCATTCTCATTTGAATACACTCCTTACTATGACCCTACGTTTCCTTCTGTGAATCGGCACAAGCAGTACCTGAATGTGTTCCCTTCTTACTTCTAGCGTATGAATTTCTTATTCCCTTTCAAGATAGGTCTAAAGTGCTAACTCATTGATGGAATTCTATTGTACTATAAGGAATGATGAACTGTTTGATTTCTATATGAACTGGAAAGACCTCCATGAACTGATGCAGAGTGAAATGAGCAGAACCAGGAGAACTTTGTAAACAGAAACTGAAACTCTGTGGGGCGATCAAATGTAATAGACTCTCCTACTAATAGCAATGCAATGATCAAGAACAATGCCGTGGAATCTTATGAAAAAGCACGCTATCCATAAATAAAGATCTATAAAAGTAAGAAATGCAGAAGAAAAACATATAACTCATCACTTGGTTATATGGGTATATGACTTGGGGTTGTGTTTTTTTTAATTACTCTAGAATAATATGGAAATAAGTTTGATTAATAAGACATATATAAATCAATGGAATTGCTTGTCAGCTCTGGGAGAGAGGAAAGAGGGGATGGAGAGAACATGAATCATGTAACCATGGAAAAATATTCTAAAAAAAATAAAATAATGTGAAAAAATAAAAATAAAGTATTCCCTCTTATATAACTTCTTTCCTAATGCTCTTTCAAGGCTATCCTTTACTCAGAATTTGCATTAAAGAAATTTACTTTTGCATAATAGTTTTTATCCAAAATTTACAATTGAAAATTCTTATTTTATTAGTCATTTTCCTTTATGTTTTCTGTTGGGTGATGTGCTAGCAGATGGGGCATAGGGACTTTAAGATGTTTCAATTCAGTCTTCTGCTGGATTTTCAGCTATTGAACATTTTCATTTAGTTTGCCAATATCTCTCTTTCCCCCTTACATTACTTGATAATCAAGTGATCAAATGACTAATGAACAGCCAAAAAAAAGCCAAAAGCAGATGAGAAGTGACAGATTGTGCTTAAATAGGGAAGCTGGGTTGGTAAAACAAACTAAACTCTTGGCAACTGCTATAGATCCCAGAGGAGAGTGGAAAAGCAGGGAGGAAAGTAAGGGTGGAGAAAGAACATACCACGTACAACCCTCTCATGCCTTTGATTCTATCCCTTGGACAAACTGGTCATTCCCATGCCACCTGAATGATTTGCATGCCATGAAGATTTGGAGAGTGATAACCATCCTGGGGAAAATAAGTGGCAGAAGCAAATACATTCCATATGGCTCTGTCTAAATTGTTTCACTAAGCTGATTGGTGACTATCCTGATTCTGCCATTTGTTGAGATGGGGGCAAGATTTTTCCACTTTGTCAAGAGAATTTAATTCCTCAAGCCCAGATGATTCAGGTAAAAGAGGATGAAGAAGTGCAGGGTCTGGTACTTATTCATCTGTTCTTTATCCAACTTATTATCCTCATGATCCTGACTTCCTAGAGATTTGTTTTTCATTTTCAAGTTTAGTTGCTGTTTCTGCCTGGGGAACCCTCCATACTTTGCTCTTTTATTCTTCTGAGATAGTGAGGGAAAGATACCATAATAAGTTACAGTTCTGACCTTTCTAAGCTTCTGTTATTTGATTATCAGGGTATTTATGGTCTGTTCTCCTGCATTGATGTTTGCCTGTAACACATCCAAAGAGTATTTTATGAGAAATTCCCAGTGTAATTTAGTGTCAAAATTGAAATATGCCCCAAACTCTGAGAATCATTGTAGAATCATAGAATTTTAAAAGTGAAAGGGAACAAAAGGTCATCTAATCCAATCTACCCATCCCCATTTTTCTGATAAGGAAGTGAGAACTTGAGAGATAAAGTGGCTGATTTAAAATGACAGAGTACATTAGTGGCAGAGTAAAGACTTCACCCCTTCCCCCAAATAGTGCTCTTTCTAACAATTCCAAGAATATTATGTGAGTTTCTAGATCCATATGGAAGAGAATTAGATCTAAAGTCAGAAGATCAGGTACCAAGACCATAATAATATTATTGACTGCATGACCTTGGATAAGTCACTTAAACCCTCTGTTTATTCATTTGTAAATGAGGTGAAAAGTCTCAACAAAGAAAAAAAGAGAGAATAAAGTATTGGGAATGCAAATGAAGAGAAACAAAAGGCAGTAACATCAAAAGAAAACATAAGCTCTAAACAAGCAAAACATGCCTGCTTGAAGACTGGATATAGAGAGACAACTTAATGACTTTAGGACTCCAAAAAGATGACAAGTCAAAAAATATGAACATCATAATGCAAGAAAGACAACTTTTCAGAACTTCTGAACACTAAAAAAGTTACTATTGAGAGACTCCACAAAATGCCTCCAGAAGGCTTTCCATATGAACTGGGAGAACCTCAATGAACTGATGCAGAGTGAAATGAGCAGAACCAGAAGAATACTGTACACAGAAAGTAAAACATTGTGAGAAAAGCCAATGTAATGGACTTTGCTACTAATAGCAACAAGCCAGGGCACTACTGTAGGACGTATGTAAAAGAATGCTATCCACATTGAGAGAAAAGAACTATGGGAGTAGAAATGCAAAAGCAAAACATATGACATCACTTATCACAAGTATATATAGGTATGTGGTTTGGGGTTTAGGCCTTAAAAAAATTGCTCTATAGCAAAAATGAATAATATGGAAATCGGTATTGTGACAACATTTGTACAACTCAGTGGAATTTCTTGTTGGTTCTGGGAGCCAAGAGGGAAGAGGGGAGGGAAGAAAATGAATCATGGAAACATGGAAAAATGTTTTTAAATAAATAAATTTTAAAAGATGCCTCCAGAAAACGAACCAAAAATTGATGCTACAAATTCCAAGATATACCATAGCTAAGTTTAATATTTAATTAAAAATAAATGTTTAAAACATTCCTGGAAATTTTTTAAAAATCCCATTTTTCCCTTCCTCAGAGAACCTAGATTACAGAAATATAAGAAAAATATATAAATACTACAACAAAGGATGATAACAGCACAACATGAGAAGAAAACATTAAGAAATTTCTTTCTGAATTTGCAAAAGGAGACAAGGATTAAATCAGAAGCCAAATAGAAGTTATCATGGAGAAACAGTCCTGGGATACTATGAACCAAACCTCGCAACACCCCAAATCATCCATGGGTGAATGCAGGTTTTTTGTAGAACTAAATTACAAAATGAAAGGGTGCATAAAAGTAGGGAAGTGGAGGAAGAAGTTAGAGGGGGATGTGTGATATACTCTACTCAAGTCAAAGGCTGACAAGGAAGGGAAAATTAACTTCTATAGTCTCTTAGAAAGAAGGGAACCTATAGGACAGTGATTCCCAAAGTGGGCACCACCACCCCCTCCCTGGTGGGTGCTGCAGCAATCCAGGAAGGCTGTGATGGCCACAGATGCATTTATCTTTCCTATTAATTGCTATTAAAATAAAAAAAAAATGAAATTTCCAGGGGGCTAAGTAATATTTTTTTCTGGAAAGGGGGCCGTAGGCCAAAAAAGTTTGGGAACCACTGATATAAGATATTGGACAAGGAGACAAAGGGAACAATTAAAAACAGAGTGAAAGGGGGGACATCTTGCTTCGGTGGTGGGAGAGAGTTTTCACTAATTAATAATCCCCAGAAGGAAGAGATATTTTCTATAAAAGGAGATCAAAACCTTAAAATAGGACTTAGTATTTAGAGTAAATCTGTTGGTCATGCACACAAAAATATTTTTAACAAAATATACAGAGTACAAATGAGGATTCAGAAAAAAAAATTATACAGTAAGAAAATTCCAAAAATAGAAATTCAATGATGCTATTAGGCAAAACAAATATCCAAAATATTAAAAAAAAAGACTTAACAAGGGAACTATATTATGTTGATAAACTACAGACAATAAATTACTATCAATAATATATGTTCCAAATAATTTAGGATCTAAATTCACATGTGAAACATGAACTTACCTTCAAGATGTCACAGATAATGAAGCAACAGTTGTAAATGATTTCAATATCCCTCTTTGTTTTGGATAAATCTAACAGAAAGATAATAATAAAGAACAGCTACAATAGAAGAAATTTTTGGAGAAACTAGACCTAAAAGACTTAGAGTATATTTTAAATAGGACTCATAAAGATTATAGAGATTTCTTAGCACCATGTAGAACCTTTACAAAAAAAACCCAAAAACTAAAAAACTAATCATTCATAAAGGTACAGAGATTCTGCAAACAAATGCAAAAAGGAAGAAATAAGAAATATTTCTTTTTAGTCCAACATATAATAAAAATAATTAATTTCATGTCCACAAAAATACAAATGAACAAATCATAAAACAATGAATAATTATGTGAAAGAAAATAATTATTATGAAATAACATTTTAAAATTTCTGAGATGCATCTAAAATTATCCTCAGAGGGAAACCATAAATAAATATTAAAAAAGAGAAAGAGATCAATTAACTAACTATAAAATCTAATTCTGAATGAAAATATTTCAGAATATTCAAAATTTTCAGCACACTATGGTTCCTTTAGATAAAATGGATATGGGTTAGAGAAAAAAGAATTATAGGGGAATAGAATAACAGAAATGATAAATAGAGTTGTTTCAGATGATCAAGGAACAGAGATAGGAAGTGAATAATTCAATGTTTTATTTTTGTTTGGTTTTAGAAACCAAAGAGGTTAGAAACTAGGTTTCCTAATACCATATTTATTCTTGGAAAGGAAGTTATGGAGGAAATTTCCTTTAGTCCTTTGATTCAGTAATTTAGAATCTATTCTTTAGGGAAATGGCTTTGACCTTCTATAAAAAAGACTAAGCAGGTTGTTACAGAAAGGAATAGAATAACAACTAAGATGAATATGAACTTAAGGTTTGGGTTTCATTAAGAGGACTTGAAAGACTTCTCCGCCTGCATTTCATCTTTCATTAATTTGTTAAATGGTAGTTTCAGAAGGAAACCAGGAAAAGTTAGCCTGAAGCAGGTCATCTTAATCTTTTTTATGTCATGGGTCCCTTTTTCAGAATGGAAAATTATGGACCCCTTCTCAGAGTACCATTTATAAATGCATAAAACAAGGTGAATGAGCCATTCCCCAATAAATACATAAAGGATGTGAGTAAACAGTTTTCAAAGGAAAAATTATAATATGTTCAAAACTAAATGAAAGAATGATCCAAATTACTATTAATAAGAGAAATGTGAATCAAAGCAACTTTGAAGTTTTACTTTATAACCTGTGAATTGGGAAAGGTGACAAAAATGTCAGTAATCAATGTTAGAGGAGCTGTGGTAAGATAGGTACATTAATATATTGTTGGTGTAACTATGACATGGCACAAATGTTTTGGAAAGCAATTTGGAATTATGCAAATAAAATGACTGAAGTGCCCATACCTATGAATCAGAAACTCTATTACTGAAGCTGTCAATTAGAAGAAAATCCCCATATATTCCCATATATTAATACCAATATTTTTTATAATAACAAAGAATTGGAAGCAAAATAGATGCCCATTAATTGGGAAATGCTTAAACAAACAGTGGTATATAAATATAATAGAATATTACTGTGCTGTAAGAAATGATGTATGTGATAAATTACTGAGAAGCATGAAAGCTGTATATGAAATGATTAAGAGTGAAGTAAGTAGAGTCAAGAAATCAACATATGCAATGACTACAGCAATGTGAATGGAAATCACAACTACATTTACAAAAATAAAATGTGACTAACAAAATAATAGAAATCAAGTACGACTTGAATGAAGAGATATGAGAGGATATATCCAAAGCAACCCTTTGTGGAGACAGAAGGTCCACAAGCATTACAGGTTATAGAATTTTGCAATATATTGATCAGTTCTGATATTTTCCCCTCTTCTTTTTCTTTGTTCCTTTTTTCTCTATCTTTAAAAATGAAATTTGCTATATGAAATGACTTTAGGGAGGGAGGGATTTTCTAATAATCTAAAAAACAAGATAATAAAAATCTATAAAAATAAAATGAAGAGCATTGCAAAGAAACTCTCTCTGTCTCTGTCTCTGTCTCTGCCTCTCTCTGTCTCTCTCTGTCTCTCTCCTTTATCTCCTATAGGGCCTTGTAGATCCAGGTTCTGGAGAACACACTCTTGCATGGAGACTTCCCCAAATCAATGACATAAAATTTGGAAAGAACCTACCCTATTATGTATATTATTCCTTCATCTCTTCCTCTCTTCCTCTCCAGCCAGAGGGAAAGGAGCACAGATGTCTCCCAAGTGAGTGCCAGGATCTGTCTCCTGCCATTTGGCTGGTGTTTAGATATCATTGGCTATTTCCAACCAATTCAATAAGTATTTATAAAATGCTTACTTCTATGTGCCAGCTGCTGTGCTAGGTGTTGGGGAAAACAAAGAAAAAAACAAAGAAATGTTTGCTCTAAAGGACCTTAAGGTCAGCTGAGACTTTACAACTATATATATATATATATATATATATATATATA
>NC_058130.1:395964625-396042542 GCF_016433145.1 Gracilinanus agilis
TGTTTTCAATAGGAATGGATGCTGTATTTTGTCAAAGGCTTTTTCAGCATCTATTGAGATGATCATGTGATTTTTGTTTGTTAGACTGTTGATATGGTCAATTATGTGGATGGTTTTCCTAATGTTGAACCAACCTTGCATTCCTGGTATAAATCCCACCTGATCATGGTGGATGATCTTCTTAATAACTTGCTGGAGTCGCTTTGCTAGTATTCTATTTAAGATTTTTGCATCTATGTTCATTAGGGAGATTGGTCTGTAGTTTTCTTTCTCTGTTTTTGACCTCCCTGCCTTTGGAATCAGTACCATATTTGTGTCATAAAAGGAATTTGGTAGGACTCCTTCTTTGCTTATCATATCAAATAATTTGTATAGTATTGGGATTAATTGCTCTTTGAATGTCTGATAGAATTCACTTGTGAATCCATCAGGCCCTGGCGATTTTTTTCTTAGGGAGTTCTTTGATGGTTTGTTCAATTTCTTTTTCTGATATGGGATTATTTAGGTATTCTATTTCTTCTGCTGTTAATCTAGGCAGTTTATATTTTTGCAAATATTCATCCATATCTCCTAAATTGTTATATTTATTGCCATATAATTGGGCAAAATAGTTTTTTATGATTGCCTTAATTTCTTCTTCATTAGAGGTGAGGTCTCCCTTTTCATCTTTGATACTTTCAATTTGGTTTTCTTCTTTCCTTTTTTTTATTAGATTGACTAGTACTTTGTCTATTTTATCTGTTTTTTCGAAGTACCAGCTTCTAGTCTTATTTATTAATTCAATAGTTCTTTTACTTTTGATTTTATTAATTTCTCCCTTGATTTTTAGTATTTCTAATTTAGTTTCCATCTGGGCATTTTTAATTTGCTCGCTTTCTAATTTTTTGAGTTGCATGCCCAATTCATTAATCTCTGCCCTCCTTAGTTTGTTAATATATGCACTCAAGGATATAAATTTCCCCCTGAGTACTGCCTTGGCTGCATCCCACATAGTTTAGTAGGATGTCTCATCATTGTCATTTTCTTCAATGAAATTGTTGATTGTTTCTATGATTCCTTCTTTGACAAATTGGTTTTGAAGAATCATATTATTTAATTTCCAATTAGTTTTTGATTTTCCTGTCCAGGTGCCCTTACTAATTATTATTTTTATTGCATTATGATCTGAGAAGGTTACATTTATTATTTCTGCTTTTTGCATTTGTTTGCAATGATTCTATGCCCTATAACATGGTCAATCTTTGTGAATGTGCCATGTGCAGCTGAGAAGAAGGTGTATTCCTTTTTGTCCCTATTTATTTTTCTCCACATATCAATTAAATCTAATTTTTCTAGGACTTCATTCACCTCTCTTACCTCTTTCTTATTTATTTTTCAGTTTGATTTATCTAGATCTGACAGAGGAATATTTAGATCTCCCACTAGTATGGTTTTACTATCTATTTCCTTCTTGAGCTCTGCCAGTTTTTCCTTTATGAATTTGGGTGCTATGCCACTTGGTGCATACATATTGAGCAGTGTTATTTCCTCATTGTTTATAATGCCTTTAATCAGGATGTCATGACTTTCCCTGTCTTTTTTAATCATATCTATTTTTACTTTGGCTTTGTCAGAAATCATAATAGCCACTCCTGCCTTCTTTTTCTCATTTGACGCCCAAAAGATTTTGCTCAAACCCTGAACCTTAAACTTGTCTATGTCCACCCGCCTCATATGTGTTTCTTGTAGACAACATATGGTGGGATTTTGGTTTCTAATCCACTCTGCTATTTGCTTCCGTTTTATGAGCGAGTTCATCCCATTCACATTCAGAGTTATAATCATCAGTTGTGCATTTGCTGACATTTTCGAATCCTCCCCTCTCAAATTGTCTCTTCTAGACCGCTTTTCTTGGTCTGTCACTCTCTCATTGAGATATTTCATGTTTCCTTCTATTTTTTCAGTCTTTTGACTTTGTTTTATTTGTTCTTGTTGTCTTGAGAGATCATTAGCTTCTACTTGCTCAATTCTAGCCTTTAAGGATTGATTTTCGGCTATAATCTTTCGGTTTTCGGCTATGATCTTTTGATTTTCAGCTATAATCTTCTGGTTTTCGGCCATAATCTTCTGGTATTGCTTTTCAATCTGGTCATTTCTGGTGTTCAATTTGCTTATCAGTTCATTTGGTTTTTGAGCCTCACTTTCCAATTGCAGGATTCTACCTTTTAAACAGTTATTTTCTTGCCAGATCTCTTCCATTTTCCTCAAAATCTCAGTTTTGAACTCTTCCATAGCTTGTGAGGAGTTTTCCTTATTTGAGGAGGGTCTGGATGCTTGTTTGTTCTCCTCCTCTGTTTGCTCAGTTGTCTGGATTTTCTCTGTGTAAAAGTTGTTGAGTGTTAAAGACTTCTTTTTCTTGTTGTTAATCTTTCTCTTCTGAACTTCCTGAGACTGGGTAGCCATTGTTAGCCCAGCAGCTTCTCAGGTTTATCCTCACGCTCAGGGTCTGTCCGCGGTCAAGCCCCCTGGTAGACCCCCTTGCTTGATTGTCTGCCAGAGGTTCCTTTACAAGTCTCAGGGTGCTGCTTCCACAGTCGTATACCCGTCTGCACTGGTTCCCCACTCAGGGTTTCAGAGCTTTAGCTCCTGGCTGTGTCTGCCTCCACCCACGCCTCCGCTGGTGCCTGTACTCTGAGCCCGTGCTCTGCGCCCTCGGCGTCCTGCTCCCGTGCTCAAATTTTGTGTGCGTTTGTTAGCTTTTGGGGGTCCTAAATCTTGCTGCTCTCAGGAACAGGCCCCCGGAGCTGCCAATGACTCGATGGGTGCCCCAAACTTGCTCTATTTCTTTTTAGCTGGCTTCGGCGCTATAGGTGTTGTGTGTGGAGGGGGTGGGGGTGGAGTGGTTGCTCAGCCGGCAATTTAGTGAGAGCTGTTTCACCCCTTTATAGCATGGAAATGCCTCGATTCCACGTACCTTCCGCGCTGTGCCCTGTTGTGGGGTTCCTCCATTTGTCTGGACTTGTTTTTATGTCCCCTTGAGGAGTTTTGTGTGTTTCGGTCAGGAGAGGTTAAGAGCTGCTTCTTACTCTGCCGCCATCTTAACCCGGAACTCCTCTGTTTTTATTTTACTCTTCATCAGTTCCTGCAGATCTATTCAGCTTTTTCTGAAATCGTCTTGCTTATCATTTCTTACAGTGCAATAGAATTCCATTATCAACATGTAGCCCAAATTCTTCAGACATTCCCCAATTATTGGACATCCCTACAATTTCCAATTCTATGCCACCACAAAAAAATCCACTATATTTTTGCACAAGTAGGTGCATTACCTTTTTTTTTTTGAAATTTATTATCCCTTTAGGATATCAGACCTAATAGTGGTATTATAAAATCAAAGGATATGCACACTCTTATAACCCTTTGGGCATAGTTCAAAATTGCCCTCCAGAATGGTTAGATCATTCTATAACTGCATTAATGCATTAGCGTCCCATTTTGACATATCACCTCCAACATTTATTACTTTCCTTTACTGACATATTGACCAAACTGATAGGTATGAGGTGGTATCTCAGCATTGTTTTAATATGCATTTCTCTAATTGAGTGATTTAGAACACTTTTTGTATGATTATTGATTACTTTGATTTCTTCATTTGAAAATTGCTTGTTCATATCCTTTGACCATTTTGTCAATTGGGGAATGGCTTTTATTCTTATAAATTTGATTTACTTCTCTCTAAAATTTGAGCAATGAGACCTTTATCAGAGAGATCTACCATAAATCTTTATCTCAGTTTGTTGTTTCACTTCTAATCTTGGTTACATAAGTTTTGTTTGTACAAAAGGTTTATAAATTAATATAACTAAAATTATCGATTTTATATCTCAGAATACTCTCCTTTCATCATAAATTCTTCCCTTCTCTAAAGATCTGCCAGGTAAACAATTCTGTGTTCCCCTAATTTAGTTATGGTATCACTCTTTATATCTAAATCATATGTCCATTTTGACCTTTTCTTGGTTTAAACAGTGAAATATTGGTCTATACCTAGTTTCTACTATACTGTTTTCCAACTTTCCCAGCAGTTTTTTGTTCAAGAGGGAGTTCTTATTCCAAAAGATAGAATATTTGGGTTTATCAAACATTAGGTTACTAAGGTAATTTATCCCTATGTATTGTGCATTTAATCTATTCCATTGATCTACCATTCTATTTCTTAGTACCACACCATCCTAATGATTATTGCTTTATAATACAGTGTGAGATCTGGTACTGCAAAACCATCATCCTTTATTTTTTTCATTATTTCCCTTAATATTCTTAATCTTTTGTTCTTCCATATGAATTTTGTAATTATTTTTTCTAATTCTATAAAATAATTATTTGTAACTTGATTGGTATTACACTGAATCATTAAGTTAATTTAGATAGAATTGTCATCTTTATTATATTACTTGGCCAATCCATGAGAAATTAATATTTTTCCAATTATTTAGATCTGACTTTATTTCTATGAAAAGTAATTATGTTCATATAATTCCTGGGTTTATCTAGGCAAGTGGATTCCCAGGAGGTATTTTATATAATCTAGAGTTATTCTAAAGGGAATTTCTTTTCCTATCTCTTGCTGCTGAACTTTGTTGGTGATATGTAGAAATGTTGATGATTTATGTGGATTTATTTGTATTCTACAACTTTACTAAAGTTATTATTTCAACTAGTTATTTAGTTGGTTCTCTAAGATTCTCTAAGAATACCATCATATCATCTTCAGAGTGATAGTTTAGTTTCCTCATCACCTACTTTAATTCCTTCAATTCTTTTTTCTTTTCTTATTACTAAAGCTATCATTTCTAGTACAGTATTAAATAATAGAGGTGATAATAGGCATCCTTACTTTACTCCTGATCTTATTGGGAAGGTTTCTAACATCCCTTTTACAAATGATACTTGATGATGATGCCAATTATTTTAAAGAAAGTTCCTTTTATTCCAATGCTTCTAGAGTTTTTAATAGGAAAGGATATTGTATTTTGTCAAAGGTTTCTTTCTACATGTATTAAGATGATCATATGATTTCTGATTGTCTGGCTTTTGTTACAGTCAATTATACTGATAGTTTTCCTAATATTAAACCAGTCCTACATGAATATCACCTGATTATAGTCTCCTTGCTAGTATTTTATTCCAAAATTTTGCATTTATATTCATTAATGGAATTGGCCTATAATTTTCTTTCTGTTTTTGCCCTTCCTGGTTTAGGTAACAGTAACATGTTTGTGTCATAAAAAGAATTTGGCAAGATACCTTCTCTGCCTATTTTTCCAAATAATTTATACAGTATTGAGATGAATTGTTTTAAAAATATTTGATAGAATTAACTTGTCAATCCATCTGACCCTGGGGATTTTTTTCTTGGGGAGGTCATTGATGGTTTCTTCAATTTCTTTTTCTGAGTTAGGATTATTTAAGTATTCTATTTACTCTTTTGTTTATCTGGACAATTTGTGTGTTTGAAATATTCATCCATCTCACTTAGATTGTCAGATTTATTGGCATTTAATTGGGCAAAATAGCTCCTAATGATTGCTTTAATTTCTGTTTCAATGGTGATGAGTTCACCCTTTTCATTTTTGATACTGATTATATGATTTCCTTCTTTCTTCTTTTTAATCAAATTAACCCAATGCTCTGTTTTATTTGTTTTTGCATAAAACTGATTCCTACTCTTATTAGCCCAATGGTTCTCTTACTTTCAATTATAATAATTTCTCCCTTAATTTTTAGGGTTTCCAATTTAGTCTTTAATTGAGGATTTATAATTTGTTCTTCTAGTTCTTTTTTTTGGTTGTATATCCAAATCATTGGCCTGCATTGTCTCTATTTTATTGATGTGAGCATTTAGAGATATATTTTTCCCTAAGTACTGCTTTGACTATATTTCATAAATTTTGATTTCTTTATTGTCATTTTCATTAATGAAATTATTGATTGTATAATTTCTTCTTTGACCCCCTCCTTTTCAGCATTGTATTATTTAGTTTCTAATTATTTTTAAAATTTTCTTTCCACAGAGCCTTATGGATTATAATTTTTATTAGGTTATGATCTGAAAATGATATATTTATTATTTCGGCTTTTGTGTATTTGGTTATGAAGTTTTTATGACCTAATCCATGGTCAGTTTTGGTGTAGAAGCCATGTACTGCTGAAAAGAAGGTATATTCCCTTTCTATTTTTATTCAGTTCTCTCCAGAGATCTATTAGTTCTAACTTTTCCAAAAATTAATTCACTTACTTTACTTCTTTCTTATTTTTGGTTTGATTTATTTAGATCTGGAGGAGGAAGTTGAAGTCCTCCACCAATATAGTACTACTGTGTATTTCTCCCTGAAGCTCATTTAATTTCTTCTTTAAAAATTTGGGAATTATACTGTTTAGTGCATATATGTTTAGTATTAATATTGCTTCTTTGTTTATAACTTTTAGAAAGATGTAATTTTTTTCCTCATCTGTTTTAATTAGATCTATTTTTGCTTTAGTTTTGTCTGAGATCATGATTGCTCCTCCTAGATTTTGTTGTTGTTGTTTTTTTTACTTCAGATGATACATAATAAATTTTTCTCTAGCCCCTTACCTTTACCCTCATATGTGTTTCTTGTAAACAACGTATGCTAGGATTCTGTGTTTCAATCCTCTCTGCTATATGCTTCCATTTTCGAGGATGTGTTCATCCCATTTATATTCACAGTTATGATTACCAACTGTATTCTCTTCCTTCTGATTTTTCTCTTTTTATCCTATTCTTTTTTCCTTTTACTCTGTCCCTTTTCACACATGTTTTGGTTTTGATTACCCACCCATTTTGCCTAATCCCTTCTATCACCACCCCCTTTTCTTTATTTTCTCCCTATTTTTCTATAGGATAAGATAGGATTCTATGCCTGAATGGGCCAATTATAATGAGAGTAAGGTTTAAGTATTGCTTATTGCCATCTCATTCTCCCCTCCACTGTAATATTCTCCTATGCCTCTTAGGTGAGATAGTTTGCATATCATGTCATCCTAATCAGTTTACTCCCACACCCTCTGTCTATGTATACTCCTTATAACTACTCTAATACTGATAAAGAGAATTTAAAAAATTACAAATAACTTTTTTCCATGTAGGAATACATACCCTTTGGCGTTATTGAGTGCCTTAAATTTTCTCTTTCTTATTTATCTTTTTAGGCTTCTCTTGGGTCTTGTGTTTGGACATCAAATTTTCTGTTTAGGTCTTTTTAAAAAATTTTTTATCAGGAATGCTTAAAATTCTATTTTATTAAGAGACCATTTTTTCCCCTGAAAGAATATACTCAATTTTGTTGGATAGGTGATTCTGCATTATAAACCTAGATCTTTTGCCTCTCAGAATATCATATTCCATGCGTTCCAATCCTTTAATGTAGAGGTTTCTAAGTCCTATGTAATCCTGACTGTAGCTCCATTGTATTTGAATTGTTTCTTTCTGGTTGTTTGCAGTATCTTCTCCTTGACATGGGGGCTCTTAAATTTAGCTATAATATTCCTGGGATTTGTCAGTTGGGATTTTATTTCCAGAGGTGATCCATGGATTCTTTCAATTTCTGTTTTATTCAAGTGACATCATCTCCTGTCAATTACTTGAATACCTAGTGTCAGCCTGACCTTGTCCTGGATGGCTAAGACAGAAACAGGGGAGTCAGGAGCTTATAGGAAGAGCTAAGCAGGAAATTCATGCTCTCTCTAACAAATTGCCATGTTAGAATCTGTTAGAGGAATCATATGGAAAAGTTAGATTAGGGCCCCTTTTCTATCTCTCTCTCATCTTCTACCTATCCAAATAATCCTAATAAAATGTTATTAGAATCTAAGGACTGGTTTCTATTTTAATTAAACACACAGATCAGGCGTGCAGTGAAGACTGCCTCAAGCTGGGATTCCGGATCTTATAGTAGGCTTGGGGTAACAGTTGAAACTTTATAGGTTATGCATGGGGTTGTGAAGTAGTTGACTTAGGGAGGGTCTCAGGGTCTGGATGTTGATTTGGGCCCAGGTTAAGAACCTGGAACAATAGATGTAGGGTGGAGAGATTTGTTGTTGGCTTCCATTGCACTTCTTGGTGTCACCTCCTATTGGCTGTGCTCTCCACTCACTCCAATGAACCAGACACTTTGTCTACCTTTCAAGATGTTCTCTGCATGAAATTCATTTCACTCCATCCCCTTGTTGGTTCTTTCACTCCAATTTTCATTTTGAGGCATTATTTTATGATTGGTTAGAGAGGATTCTCATGGTGGTTTGTTTCTCCTCCTCCATTTTGGCTCTACTCTCTAAATAAATTCTTTTCCAGTTTTTTAAGGAAGTAAAAAAAAATCTCATTTTCTGTCTTGGAATTAAACATCAGTTTCAATGATTAAGCAATTGGAATTAAGTGACTTGCCTAGAATCACATTGTTAAGAAGTATTTGCATCCTAATTTGAACCCAGGACCTCCTGACTCTAGCCCCAGCTTTCTAGTCACTAAATTCCCTAGCTTCCCCTTGCTTCAGCTTTCATGATTTCTCCTAGTCAATACCTCCGTTGCTTCTGTCCTTCTGATTAGAGGGCTAGAAGATAGAACAAAAAACTCCTGTAGCATTTCTTTAAAGAGGGCTCAAAATTCTAGTTATTTCTTCATTTGCTACATTTTCTCTGCTTGGTTTCAACTCTAACATCACAGCAGGCCCCTACTGCAGAGTAACTCTTCCCTTACCACCTTTTCAGCTTCCTTCTGTGTATCTTCTTTCCCCTTTAGATCGTATTCTCCTTGAGGGCAGAGATCGTTTCTCCCCCTCCCCCTTATTTGTATCCTCAGCACTTTGTGCATAGTAGACAATAAATGCTCATCATATATCCAAATGACATAAAAAGAGTTAAAGAAAAAATGATGATGAAAGGCAAAGGGGAAAAGAACTGTTTAAAGAAAGAAATTCTAAGTCAAAAGCTATAGAAAAGTCAAGGAAGATGAAGATTCTTAACCAGTGGTTATTTAGAGAGTGTGTCATGAGTTTCACTAGTTATACTGTAGGATTTGGGATGTTATTATAGTCAAAAAGAAAGTATGTGAAGAATTTGACTTCACATAAATTTTACTTACCCATAATCTATGATATACTAGGAATATATTCATCAAATAAGCAAAAGTTATTCGTTCAGGTAGATTTTAACTAACCTTAAAATACCCAGAAATTTAAACACAAAGAACTCAATAAATATAACAACCCTTTCTGAAAGTAAATTTTACATCCACTCATGTTCTGGATCTCCCATAGTTTTGTCAACCTATCTTCAGTAAGCTTTGATTTTTTGTGGCAAATAATACTGTACCCTGAAGGAAGTGAAGAAGGGAGGAAGGGAGGAAGGAAGGAATGAAGATTTTCTACAAGGACTACAAAAGTATCTAGAAGAAGTAAAGTAATAAGTAAATAGGTAAACAAATAAATAGATAAATGAATAAAGAACTTAGAAATGGCAGAACTTTTTCAAGGAAATTTGAAAATGATTCCCTTGTCTTTTATTTTAAAGACCTCTTTTTCTTGGACTTATGGTCCTCTCACTAACTTTAGGTAAACCAGATCACATATTTCTGTGCCAGTAGTCTAAGGAAGTCTCAGCTTCTTGAGCTGAGACCCTTCATTGGCTCTTATAGCACCTCTCCTGGATCTTTCTTTTAGCTACTATAAAACTTCTCATTGCAAACACTTATGGTATAGCCACATTTGGCCCATATGTTCCCTTCCATTTAAGAAGTGCATCCTTTTGTGTTTTGTAAGCTTCTCCATTTTTTTCCTTTCTAGGCTCTAAGCCTCCTTTAGCTAAATCTTTGTTTGCTATTGAAGGTTAGTACCCTAAATCCCCCACCTCTACCCATGCCATCAGCCCTTTTTACTTTTGATTCTTTGTTCAGGATTATTATTAGATGAAATGGAGAGTGAAGGTAATTAGTATGTGGCTATGACACTGAGGAAGGAGGCATAAATGGGGAATTCAGAGGAAGCAAGCTGTGATAATTCCATCATAGGCTTTCCTTTGGCTGGGTCATTTGGATTCCAAGGGGATAATGGGCCAGTTGGGGGCCTGCATTTTTACTGGCTGAAGTTCTTTCTGTGATGTGCCAGGCTCTGTAGATTTGAATTGAACTTCATCATTTTGTTACTAATATTTTATCAAAGTAAATTAATACCTGGACGTGCAGTGCCCTGGGTTAAATCAATGAGTTTGCCCAGAATGGCTTGGCAATCTTTAATGGATAGTGTTTTTCTATGTAGTTCTAATTTCTTTGAATAATGCTTTGCTCCTTTTCTGACCTCTGTCTCTCCCAATGGCTTTAGAAACAGGCTAGGTTTTAAAATGAAAGGGAAATTACAAAATATTGGCTCATAGAACTCTAAATGTGAGAAACCTAAGGGAAATGGGACCATAGGGATAATCTAGTCCAACCCCTTCACTTTGCAGATGATCCTAAGATCACAGAATTAGAGTTGGAAGGGATCCAGGGGTCATCGGGTTCAACCCCCACAGTTAATAGGGAAGGAATTGAGCCCCAGAGAGGTTACTAATTTGTCAGAGTAATGTAGGGTTGATATTTCCCCTACTTTGTGAAGAGATATAAATACTACGTAGGGTGATATTTTTTTTTCCTTCACCTGTAATAACATTCTAAACTAGCAATGCAGTGGCTCAAGAAAGAATTGACACCATAATTAGAGAAACCCCCTAATGAAGGCTGAGAATATCAAGGAGTCAGTGGGATTTGTTCATATCAATAGAGGGCAGCAGACAACTACCCAAGATAAGGGCTGGATTAAAAAAAAAACCAGAAACAGAAACATAAATTGAGCAACTGCTAAGAGCAAGGTACTATGGGAAACTCAGTACTCTATTCCACATTGGTCATTCCATTCTATCTACTACAAGAAAAATGCTATTGTTGTGTGTGTGTTGCATCACAGAAGATCAGAGAAGGGACCATATAGTAGGGTGTGCATTAAGAAGAGGAGCAAATTAACAAATCCAGTAATAGGTCAAATTGTAGTCCAGAGAAGGCAGAGTACCTTTGGGGTCTCATAGGTAATTAACTTAAAAGTTCCCAATGGTGAAGGAACTTTTTCATTATCTTTATAGTCTTCTTTCTAAAAAAGAAGCTTCCCATCTGTCTGTTCCCTGATGCCCAGTCAGTATCTAACTCAAAGGGGTTTAAGAACAAGGGAAACAAGAAGGAATGTTTCATTTTCATGCTCAGTTTTTGTTTATACAGTCAGCATAGTGGTGGGATTAGTAAACTAAAAGGGAAATTGCTTTAGGAAGATTACTTGGCAGCTGAGTGGTGGATAGACTGAGGTAGGGAGGTTTAAGTCAGAAAAAAAATCAGTGGGCTTTTTCAATAGTCCAGGAGTGAGGTGATGAGGATGATGGCCATGGGAGTGGAGAAAAGGAGATGAATATGAGATATATCATAAATGTAAAAATGACAAGACTTGGCAAAAATGTGGATAAATGGTAAATAAAGACTCAAGGGTAATGAAATAGAAAGCCTGAGTGACTCAGGAAATGAAAATTCTCCTGAAAAATAATATAGCATTTCAGAAGAAGGGAAAGGTTTTTGGGAAAGATATCAAATTCAGTTTTGGATGTTATGTTTGAGATGTCTATGGGGCATTCAGTTTGAGATGTCTAACAGACAACTGGTGATATGATACCCAAAGTTAAGAGTTGGAGAGATTAGTGCTAGATAAATATATCTGAGAATTATCTGAGTAGAGATTATAATTAAATCTGTGGGAACTGCCAACCTAACTAAGCAAGATAGTATAGAAGAAGAGAAGAAGGGCCAGGACAGACTCTTACAAAGATTGTAAGTTTAGTGGGCATGATTTAGATAAAGATTCAGCAAAGGAAACTGAGGAAGTGGTCAGACGAGTAGGAGAACGAGGAGAGAATAGTGGCATGAACCACAGAGGAGAGTTATCTAAGGGAAGAAGGACAGATGTATGTCAGTCAGAAGGACATATAACTCTGGAACCTATTCTTAAGGAGTTTACAATGTGATTTGGTAGGAAATAATCAAAGTACCTTGATTTGATCACTGGTTCTGCCACTTTCTAGTAACATTAGGTAAGTAATCTTATTTTTCTGGCTACAGTTTCCTTGTTTACAAAATATTAGGTTGGACTCTATTATTTCTAAGATCTCTCCTAGCTCACATATTCTGTTATTCCAACTCATGCTTATGAAAAATACAACAGACAGTCTATGACAACTGCCATCTGAGTGGTTCAGACAATAAGTGTCTCAGGAATTTAATTTTTGGCTGAGGTAGTCAGGCAACAGATTGTCAATTATCAAGTAAATTTGGTCTATGAAGATAGCCAATAGAGATATTGCAGGCCCTCAGTCCTACTTCTTGTCAATTATCTAGTTAATTTAAGGTGATAGCAAATTGTTTCAAAATACCCCGGTAGTGGATTCACTGGGTAATAGGTGATGGTTCTCTTGACTACTAAGCTTCTCTTTGATTACAGCAGGACTAATTATACTATTTCTGTCTGTCTGTCTGTCTCCTTCTCAATCTCTGTCTCTATTTCTTTCTGTCTCTGGGTCACTGTCTCTCTGTGTTTCTACCTCTCAGCTCTGTCCGTCTGTCTCTCTCAAGATAAATGGCAATCAGAGTATCAAACTGCCTTGACCTTCTGGGGGTGGGGGGTGGGAAGGGGATGCTTGATGGAGAACTGAGTTCTTTCTTCCCTCCTTTATAGCTTTCAAAAGAACTGAACAATGGAAAGAGTAGGGAAATTACTCATTGACATTACTGCATCTCAATTGGCAGACAATGAATGAGGAGCTTCATCTGCCAGTTCCATTTGTGGATTCTGGGCCTACCTAAATTGTTTGGGAATAATGGACGTGGTTCCAAAAAGCAATCAATGTTGCTTCTTTTGCTGGAATTAAATTTACTTAAAATATTTAACCTACAACATGGGTGCACTTGGAGAATGAAATAAACATATTTTACAATCACGGCTTTTCAAAGAGCTTGATATAATAGACACATTAGCATTTTTCATCATATTTCTTTTAATTCCTTAAGCACTGATCTGGTAGATGGAGAGAAGGTGAGAGAAATGATTGAAGTCTTTCTTTATTCTGAAAAAAAATGGTAGACTAAGTAGGAAGGTGCTGCTTCTCATTTTGGGATTAGAAGAATTGGGAATAGAACAAAATAATTAAAGGCTCTAAGCATAGTAATTAAGGTTATTAGCTAGACAAAACCTTTTAGAAATTAGAGAACTTAATTATAATTTATAATGTCCTATAAGTTTCAGAATACTTGTTGTGGACCCTCCCTTAATATCTTTCTGATTGGATTGTTATTTCTTTCAAGGAGACACAAAAACTATAAATTACATATTTATCTCTGATGCATGATATATAACTGTTACAATATTGGAAAAACACTTATTAAATCCAAGGCATATTGAAAAGGGTATAATTTCCCAGTCTTTTTTATTGCAATTGCCAGTGTCATTTTAGGTAAGTTGTTTTTTAATAATACTTTTTTTTTGTGGCAGAAACATGAGTTAGTTTGCAATTTTGTTCAGGGCTTCCATTACAGCAGAGATACAGCAATCTCCCAATAGATAACCGACAAGTCCTGGGAGCATTCATGCAACCCAAATCTAAAGCAAATGACTTATGCATAATAAAAAGGATCTATTCTTTCCAAAGCCCATTGCATCCTGGTGATATATCATAGAGAAAACTAGTTTCAAATTATTACTTTTTCAGGCCTGAAGTTTGACCCAATCTGATAGAAGAAAAAAGGAAGACATGAGTTAAGGATGATACATTGCACTGAGCTTTAAATGTCTTTCTTGTTAGATTCTATCAAAACTTTAATGTATTTTAAGTGTAAGTTTTGTATTGTATTTTATTGAAAATTGGAATGAAAATGAAAATTATCATTTTATGTGAAGAAATAAAAAATGTGATCTCTTCAAGACAAAAGTGATTTTTAATCATTCCCCTTCCCCTTTCCAACCACTATTCCTGCCCCATCTTGTTCCTCCTGAGTTCCCTATTTCCGTTATGGTTCCACTATTTTTCCTGTCATCCAAGCTCAAAATCCTCAGTCATCTTTGGTCTTTTCTTTTCTGCCAATATCCTGTCTTCCAATGCTGCAGATTTTTCTCTTTGAAATGTCTTGAATGCCTGTTCCCTTCTTTAAATCCTCACTGGAGAAGAGATTCCTGTTCAGAGGCAATGGACTAAATGAGTTCTGAGGTTTCTTTCAATGCTGGGCTTCATTTTCTCACCTTGGGCATCATAAGAAGCACAGGGTAAGTATCACTATGTCACATCATTACTATTAGAAAATTACTCAGAATTCTAGTTTACTACATTGCTCATGCTGAGTCTGTTGAGACAGCATCTCCTTCAAGGAATAGTGTCTGAGTTGCTCTACTGCCAGGGCTCTGGACCATTTGAAGGAGGAAGACCTAGACAGAAATGCATAAGAGCAGTCAAGAGGCACCAGAACACTGAGTAAACCATTTCTTTCAAGATCCAGCTCTTTTCCCATTCCCATGCTTTACTGATCTGTCAATATCTTCCACCAGGGATCAAATTCCCATGTGATGATGACTCTTGGACTTTCTCCTTTGGCACCCCTCCAGGCTTATTGCTCAGGTAATAACTTAACTTCAAGCAGCACCCTTTGCCACAACACAAATGACCACCTAGTAGGCTCTAAGACCATTCTCCGAGACTCTATGGCCATTCTCTCCGCCAATACCTGGCTTCTCCCTCCTCCACAGCAGCCTGCAATAGAGAGAATCTATGCTAAGAACTCTGAGGCTCAGTCTCATTCTAATCTGCTCTAAAGAAAGTCTTGTCTGAAATCCATAGAAATGATAAGGGAAGCGTTTCACACTAATGAACAGCTTGGAGATGAATTCTGAACATGCCATTAACCTCTCTCCAGCTCAGGCTGTGTCTGACAGGGGCTGCCAGAGCATTCATTTTATGTTGTCAACAAGTACTTCAGTGCCTTCTGGATGCCTAGTCCAGCATTCCCAAAAAAGAAGAATGATATCACCCCTGCTTGCCATAAACATGCACTCATGAACTTAAAAAAAATCAGTTAAACAATTGATTAAGATGGAAAAAAAATTCATAATGTACAGAAAATGATGTGCAAGCAGTTGGTTCATGTCGTTATAGGAGTAAATGTTTTTCCTTTTTTAATTAATTATTTTTATTTCAATATCAAACTTCTACATGAGTTTTCCAAAGTTATATGATCCATATTGTCTTCTTCCCTTCCTCCCTCCTCCCTGCCAGAGCTGACAAGTAATTCACTTTGGGTTATATGTATTATCACACAAAACATATTTCCATATTTTACATTTTTGTAAGCAAAAAAAATCTTATAGAACTAATACCTTAAAACATAAACCCAAATAAACAAGTCATAAATCATATGTTTTCACCTGCACTTATACCTCAAGCATTCTTTATCTGGATGTAGATAGCATTCTTTTTCATAAGACTTCAGAACTGTCCTGTTTCATTGTATTGCTATTTACTAGCAAAGTCTATCATGTTTGATTGTCCCACAATATTGTAGTTACTGTGTATAATGTTCTCCTGGTTCTGCTTATTTCACTCTGCATCAGTTCACATGGTCTTTCCAGTTCTTTCTGAAATCACCCTGTTCATCATTCATTATAGCACAATAGTATTACATCACCATCATATACCACAATTTGTTCAGCCATCCCCAATTGAGGGACATTCCTTTAGTTTGCAGTTCTTTGCCACCACAAAAAGAGCAGCTATAAATATTTTTGTATAAACAGACCCTTTCCATTTTTCTTATCTCTGTGGGATACAGACCTAGTAGTGCTATCAATGGATGAAAGGTCCTTTTCTTAAAGTTTTCTTAAAGTCCTTTGAGCATAATTCCAAATTGCCCTTCAAAGTGGTTGGATGAGTTCATAACTCCACCAGCAATATATTAGTGTCCCAATTTTGCCACATCCCCTTCAATATTTATCATTTTCCTTTACTGTCAAATTGTCTAATCTGATAGGTATGAGATGGTACCTTAGAATTATATTGATTTGTATTTCTCTAATCAAGAGTAATTTAGAAGATTTTTATATGATTACTAATAGGTTTAATTTCTTCTTCTGAGAACTGCCTATTTGACTATCAGTTGTGGAATGACTTGAATTATTATAAATTTGACTTAGTTCCTTATATATTTGAAGAATGAGACCTTTATCAGAGAAATTTGTTATAATTTTCCCCCCAGTTTTTTGTTTCCCTTCTAATCCTGGTTGCATTGGCTTTGTTTGTAGAAACTCTTTTAAATTTAACATAATTAAAAATATTCATTTTACATCTAGTACATCTAGTAATGTTCTCTATTTCTTGTTTTATCATAAATTCTTCCCTTCTACATAGATCTGACAGTTAAACTATTCTATGCTCCTCTAATTTACTTATAATATCACTTTTTATGTTTAAATCACATACCCATTTTTATTATGTCTTGGTATAGGGTATAGTAAATTTTATTAAAAGAAAAAACAGCAAATGAAAAATTGAATGAGTACTAAATATGCATATAAGTTCTTAGATTCATTTAGTCTCAGTGGAAGAACACCAGTCTTACCTTGTAGTTGCTTGATGTAGAAGTGTAGAATCCCTGTCTGTCTGTCTTTTGTAGCATCCATGATCTGGAGAGGGGTCAAAGCAACCTTACAGAATTCCATAGTGCCCCCCCCCAGAACTCCAGGAGAGGGGGCAGTTGAGGGAAGTTGGAGACCTGGCTATAAAAAGCCAGGTCACCCTTCTTGTGGGATACTTGCTCTCACTCCTTGTGGATTCAAGAACTGATTCTCTCACCTCTGATCCCCAGGGGCAGAGTGTTTCACTACTGGCTTTCAATAGAGAGAATATCTCTACTGCAGCATCATAGCTAACTATTAGACCTTCAAGCAAGATCACCATTTCCATCTTCAATTTAGTTACATTAGATTAAGAGAAAGAAAATTTAGGGAGTGGGATAAGAGTTAAGTTGATCACCACACATTCCCCCTTGGGAAATGTGCATCCATCATGTTTATTGAAAGATTTTAGACAGTTTATCTCCCTTACCTTATCTAATTTACTTTCCTCCACCCTGCCTTCCTGAAATAATTAAATCCCTTTGCTTATTTGATACTGGGCCTGAGTGAAGATATTATTGGGAATACTCACCATCAAATATACTTTACCCAACAAAGAGCTCCATCCAAACTAGATGTGGTGTAACTTCTGTCTTTGAGCCTGTCAACTGGTTTAAGACAGCCTGACCTCATCTATTCCTAGGGAGTGGGGAGTTTTAAACAGAGAAAGTTATTAACTTCTGTGGGATTATTCCGTATAAATTCACTGTTCAAGCCCCAAATTAGTGAGCTAGAACAGTCTCCATACCTGATCTCAACAGCTACAATTTAATGGCTCCTCAGTAGGGAAGAATTCCACTCTCACCTCCCCTTCCCCCTGCTCAAACCAGCCTGGTGCCAGAGAGTCTCCATATTCATAATTGTCAATCTGACACAATTTAACACTTTCTGCCTCTTTCTCTGTTTTTCTTTCTCTTTCATTTCCTCCTCTCTTAATTTCACCAGCTCTTACACTATCTCCTCCTCTCCCCCTGTCCCTCACTCCTTTTTTCCCTGATACTTTTCTCTCCTTCTTCACCTTTTTTCTTAACACTGCTCATAGATAGATAATATCACAAGTATCAAACCTGGGAAATTGCTAGGCTGAAAAGTCTCTATAGAATTCTCTAATCTCTCAATGCTATCGCCTTGGTGCAAAATGGTGGCAAAAAACTTGCTGGATCATGTCCCCTGCTTGCTACTGTTCTCTTGCCTTATTCACCTTCTCTTTGTTATCATATCATTATGCATATTTCTTGAGGAAGACACACTTTATCTTCCCCAGGTACTCAGACAAAAATTGGAAGATGAATTACACTAGCACTTTACTACTCACTAATTCCATGAAGCCTTCCTCAGCTATCACAGCATCCTCATCTCTCTTTCCCTATCTCATCTTGCACTTAGGTATTAGTCAACAATTTAACTTAAAATTGCATACTTCTTGTATGGTGATTTCATGTATTTTAGTTGTATTTCTTTCACAAACTGATGAATCAATAAGAACTCATTAAACCTCTTCTATGTACCATATACTCTACTAGGCTTTAAGGCTAAAAGATAAAAATGAATATTCTCTTCCTTTCAGAAGCATCTATTCCATTCATATAGCATGCACAATTATAAACATACCATGTATGTTTATTTCCTCCATGAATTTTTCTTGTGTCAGCAATATGTATATTCTCACAACATGATAAATAGGGAAATATGTGTTGAATAATAATGATTATATATATATATATATATAAATATATATAGCTTATGCCATATTATCTGCCTTCTTGGGGAGCCAAGATGGGTGGAAGGGAGGAGAAAAAAAAAGATTGAGACATGGATTTTTGAACATGGTTAATGTGAGAATTTGTTTTTCTTGGATAAGCATATTATTATAATTATTTTATAATAATTATACATTATTATAATGTAACAATAAATATATTCTAAAATTATTGCATATTTATAACAAATCACATCTATTGTTATGTTAACATATATTATTCTATATAAAATTGTAACAAAAGATACACATATATAAAATGTGTGCAAATATGTATGCATTTATAACCAAGAAATGTAGACACAAACATGCAGATATGTGTGCATATATGTGTATATGCATTACATCTAGAGATCTTGTTGGGCAATCACTAATGGTTGGGGCAACGGAATAAGGAAAGTCTTTAGGTATGAGGTGGTACTAGAACTGAGCCTGGACAAACTAGAGATTCTGAGAGGTGGAAGAAAAAATATATTTCAGTGTAGGAGGACAGAGTGTGGATACGAAAATAATATAAAAATGAGAGATGAACTATCACCCAGGCTATAAGCCTCCAAAAGGCAAGGATTGCATTAGATCCTTCTTTATATTTCTTCCTCCCCTCAGATGTATAGACTAGGAATAGTCACATAAGAAGCATTTTAAGGCTTCTTTGTTCATTGATAATAATAATTGCTTATTTGTATAATATCTTCAAATTTACAAAGCAAAATCATTACAATGACTCTAAGGCAGTTAATCCAAATATTATACTCATTCATGGAAAATGAATATTCGAAAGAAGTGACTTTCCCACAGTCACAGAGTTAGGAAGAGACAGCACAGTTATCTCTTGACTCCTGATCCTGTGCTTTTTCTACCATACCAGACAATACTTGTTTTCGTTTTTATGTTTCCCAAAGTCTTTGTGCTGTGTGTGTGTGTGTGTGTGTGTGTGTGTGTGTGTGTGATCAAAAGACTCGGTATATTCTTCCTAACACTTGGGGAATTCTTCCTTAGTTGCTATGGAATTTATGTTGACATAACTTAATCTAATTAAGAATCCTGGGATTTGTTCTTCCTCTTATCTGGGAGAGTATTGCCTATGTATAGTGTGTCCCTTCCTAATTAAGTTGTTCTGAAAGTCTTTCCAGTGAAAAATTGAATTCTAACAACTGTCTAGGAATAGAATACATTTTTTATTTTCACAGAAGCCTAGTACTTTGAGTTTAATCCTTTTATTTTCATAGTTGCATTATAAACAGCTGTGTCCTCTGGGGTCATCTGCACAAAGTCGACAGTTGAGTTCAGGTAATGCAGGGCAGCAGCACCCTGTTAGAAGTGATCTTTATGTAGGACGAGGGACAGCAAGCCCTGCTTTTTTTTGATATTAAAGCTAGGTTCAACCCAACATCTCTCAGCCTTTTTGAGTTGGCAAAATATTTGTAAATAGCCCTTGGCTTACCATGATTTTGATCCCTAAACTAAAGAATTTTAATGAAAATTATCCCAAAACTAATAGAAAGTTTTTGGTGCTGTGTATTTGTGTGTATATATGTATGTCTGTAGATGTATTCAACACATAAATAAAATATACATGCATGTGTATGCCATCCACATATGCTCATATGCAAATATACACACATATATGTGAATATATAAATATAACAAAGATGTGTTATAAAATATAATTATACATATTCTTTATATTCATATAATATTTGATATGTATACATTCTTTATATTCATATATTGTTTGTATTAACATTTATATTGATATATTCTGTATATTAATATATTATATAATGTGATGTTATATTTATTAAATAAAACTTTTTAAATTCAGTCTACAAATTTGAAAATGACTTTTTATTTTGGAGATTCATAATTGAAATGTGAAGCATCTAGTGGTTTTCTTTCTAATCTTGAGAGCTTTGGGTTTGAAGTTATAGTTTGGGAGCTGTGTTATAGCTTTTGGAAAGTATTCAGAATACTTTGGCTTTTTTCAATCTCTAGAAATTCAACTATTATAATAGCTAACACTTATAGTGCCAGACGTTGTGCTAAATGATGCACAATTATTGTCTTATTTCATCCTGAAAACAACCCTAAGAGGTAGGTACTACTACTATATCCATTTTATAGTTGAGGAAACTGAGACAAAAAGAGGTTAAGTGACTGGCCTAGGGTCACGGAGCTAAGAAGCATCCAAGTCCTCTTTTGAATATAGGTCTTCTATCTGTTGCACCATTTATTATAATGATTAATAATTCAGGTTTCTATAAAGCTGTTGATGAAGAAAGTCTTTTCTCTTATAACTTGAATGTTCTTCATGTGATATTTCTATTGGCCAGATTTTTTAACATTTATTCCTCTACTACATCAATAAAGATTCAACACTGATAGGATTTCTTTTTCCCTGATTTTTTTTTAAGAAAAGAAATTTCTGGGGGCACCTAGGTGGCTCAGTGGATTGAGAACTGGGCCTAGAGATGAGAGGTCCTGGGTTCAAATCTATCTCAGGTATTCACTAGTTGTGTGACCCTGGGGAAGGTACTTAACCCCCTATTGCCTAGACATTACCATTCTTCTGCCTTGGAACCAATACAAAGTATTGATTCTAAGATGAAAGGTAAGAGTTTGGCGGGGGGGGCGAGGGGGGAGGGGAAGGCTTTTTCTTTTTTTCTAGAAGCTCATGCTAGCACAAAAATAAGAGGTTTATATCTTAGCAAAATAGGACCATAAAATTATGAAATGTTATTTTTGAAAAATAATTCATCTTAGTTATCCCATATGGGCCAAAGAATGTTCATTTTCTAGTCTGAAGAGCCTAAGGGTATTTCTCCCTTTACAACTGGTCAACAATCATGCCTTATTTTAATGTGTGCAGTATCAGAACCCATGTAGGCATTCTCTTTTTCCTTTATAAATCTTTACTTGAATGGCAGGTTGAGTTAGACACTCCATACTTTAAGGGATAACTGAATGGAAAAGTTGAAGGATCTAAAAATCCCAAATCCAAAATATTGTGAATATACTGAAAAGTAAAATTTAAAGGACAAGTTTAAAATCATTTGGGTTTTTTACTCTGGAAACTAGAATGTGATTTTGTATTAGGGGTTATTTGGAATGACAAATGTGGACTAGTTGCTTTCCATTATTGAGAACAGAAGAAGAGAAAATGGATTCAAATTGCCAGGGAACTGATGTTAGCTAAGAAGAGTTGATTTTTAAAATTCAAGAGATGCTTTCCTTTTTAATTAATTGTATATGTAAAGTTGTGGGCTATGTATGTTAGGTGTGTAAAGCCTCACACATAGGAAGGTCACTTAGACTCCTTAGAAAAAGAATAGTCTCCCTACCTCAAAATATTTCCTTTACTAGTCTAGCCACAACCTATGATTCTCTCATTACCCATTACTTTGTTTTATGTCATTAAATGTCTGAAAATAGAAGTTAAACTGGAAAGAATTCAGTTGCTAGGGTCAGAGCACCTGAGTTCAAATTCCATCTCTGATACTTTTACCTGTAAATGGTGTTCTAATCTTCCTGGATCTCAGGAATCTTCATCAGTAAAATTATAGATCTCACAGGGTTCAAAGCTGGTACACAATCCAAAAGTACACATCAGGCGGTTAACATTAATGACTTCTGGGATTCTTTCTAATTCTAGATCCAGGATCCTATGGCATGTTGTTGAGGAAGGATAACCATGCATCAGACCACTGTGATCTATTTACAAATTCAGTGAAAGTTAATTTATCAGTCCTTTACCTGAGATACTTGAGTGATGGGAGGAAGAAAAGGTCTGGGGAGTGCATATGCTCAGAAACCAAGTGGGATAAATATCAAGAATCCTGAGATGACCAAACACAGGATGAGAATACTTATAATTAGGGTAGAACTAATTAGGGCAGGGGTGAAGGAGCACCAATCACAGTTATTGCCTTCTGGATAATTTTGCCTAGGACCAATATGATGTGTACTTTTTTTGGATTGTGCACCAGCTTCTAATCCCTGTGAATGCTCTGGATAATAGACTATTCTGATGATCTGAAGCCAGATTCTGTGAAATGTCGTAAAACAGATTGAATGTGTCAATTCTGGATTTGTCTGTTGAATCCTTTCTTCTTAAATGCTGTCCCATTTCTTTCTTCTTCGCTGAATTTGAGAAATGGGAGGAGAGATGAAAACAATTGAATTTGGAAAATAAAACTTGGTGTAAATGAGATATTTAGTCTATCCCCTCTCCCCATGAGTGAAATCACTCTAAATTCACTTTGCATGATTAATGCTTTTGAATATTTACAATTTTCTGTGTAGTGGATAAAAATCTTGAGTTACCTGTTAGGTTGTTGTTTCTGGATAAAAGATTTGAAATTGGATGTTACAGGTCACAGACTTGTATTTATATATCCATTTCATGCTTCAGAAAATCAACTTCTTATAATGTAATGCTTGATTACCAGATGATGGTGTCTATAAAAATAAATAAATATGGGTGCCAATAGCAGCTATTTTACTTATGGACAGAAGATGAGAAATCAGACTGACTGGGTGAGTCATAAAAATTAAAGTGAAATGTTTTAACAATCAGTGGTCTACCTCTTCCAATACATGTCACCTATTTGGTCAAATAATGAGTTTCCTAGAGCTTCAGTCTTATAAATACCTAGGCAGTCAAAGGATTGGCCTCCAGGCTTTTTTTAGTGGGTGTTTTGGGAAATGGTTTCTAAAGTACAGAGATGACTAGGAATGCATTGAACATGTCTCAGTGTGAGATATTTTTTACAAGTTGTTGGCAGATAGTTGATTAACTATTGTGATTATATTAAACTGAGCAAATATTTCTGAAGTACCTACTATGTTCATTTCTAGATCCTAAGGATATACAAGTGAAATATAACATAGGTTCAGGATCCAAAGAGGAGATTCAACAAATAATTTGAATGCAAATTAGAATATGTCAAGTCCAGGGAAAGTGTGAGGAGAAGTTTGAGGAGAGAGAGATCACTTTTCTGAGGAAAGAGATTCATGCAGGCGGTGGCATACATGCCCAAGATGGACTTTGCACCAGAAGGAGATGATGGAAAGGTTCATTCTAAACATGCAATAAAAAATCAGCAAAGACACACCAAAAACAAAGGGATGGGACAAAAAAACAGAGTATAGTGATGAAGGCAATTTCACTGCAATGTATAATCCATGACAAGGGAATAATATGGCAGAAGCCTAGAGGGATTTGTCTGAGTCAGATTGTGGCAGTTATTCCATTCAATAGATGATGGGAAGCCATTGATAGTATTTTGACAGAGGAGCAAGAAAATCAGAAGAGTGCGTTAGAAATATTAGGGTGAATTTTTATGGAGTTAAAAAAACAAAGTTGCCCTGGGAGCTTTGATTTAAGAGAACAGGTTGATCAATAAAGGAACCTAGGAGTTTAGAGGGAAGAGGGAAGTCTATTAAGAGGGAAAGATTAAAAAAGCATTTAGTATAATGGAAGAAGAAACACGGACTTCTTGAAGACAATAGAAAGAAGCTCAGGTTAAATTGGGTGGAAAAGAGGCTGAATCAAAGGAGACATTTTTTTTAACCCTTGTACTTCGGTGTATTGTCTCATAGGTGGAAGAGTGGTAAAGGGTGGGCAATGGGGGTCAAGTGACTTGCCCAGGGTCACACAGCTGGGAAGTGGCTGAGGCCAGGTTTGAACCTAGGACCTCCTGTCTCTAGGCCTGACTCTCACTCCACTGAGCTACCCAGCTGCCCCCTAAAGGAGACATTTTTAAAGAAATCTTGAAATAAGAAGACTAGATCCACATGACTGGACAGAGTTAACTAGATCAAAGGCATTCAATAACTCTCATCTCCTCAAATGGACAAAGTTAGACTAAAATTTATATACCTGGATTTAGGACTTACCTAACTACATACAATTTGTATATCACAGTTTCTCATACCTCTTACTAGTTTCTTTTTAAAAGAGTGTGTAACTTGTATTGTTCCTTCCCTTTTTCAATACCCTAACCTCTATGAAAAGGGACAGAATTTATGTTTTGTTATTCTCATCTCTACCAAGACACAGACTCTAACTAATCAATAGCATTGCCTTTCTGCCCAGCTATAGACTGATCTGAGTCAAGAAGATTATCTTGGTGGACTTAACTAGTCTCCAAGTTCTTCTGATTCTATTTTTTTCAACATTTTCCATGGGTTGGCTTCCCTCCATTGACAAAGTCAAAACTTTGGTGCAAGCTCTTAACATTTCCCACCAAGAAAAATATTTCAATAGCTCATTGGTGGGTCTTCCTACCTCAAGTACCCTTCTCCTGTCCATCCTCCATTCAACTGTCAAAGTGATTTTCCTGGGGCTCAGGTGTGACCATGTCACCCCCATATTCAGTACAAACAAATATTTCTCTATTTCCTTTACTATCAAATATAAAGCCACCTTTTAGGCCTTTAGAGTCCTTCACAGCCTAGATCCATATTGATGAACCAATGGCATGGGCTGCTCCCCTTTTCCCTCTTCACATGCCCATGAGAACATTTCTCCTATCATATGCCCCTCTTCCCAGAAACCCAATGGGAGCACTTCTTCCTTCTCCTGCCTGGGGTAAGGGGACAGGGGGCTCATATGCAGTGTGAGAGTTGCAGTTTGGGCACCTGATCTCTAAAAAGTTCACTATCACTGGCCTAGATCCTTCCAACTTTTCTAGTCTTCTTATAATTTACTCTCTTCCAAAGAAATAATGCCATTATTTCCTTGTTGTTCCTTGGTAGACAATACTCTATTTCCTGACTGACTCTGTATCTTTTTTCACTTGTCCCTTATACCTAGAATGTTCTCTCCCCTCATTTCTGCTAGTTGGCTTCCATCTACTTCAATGCTGATGCCTTCCCTCTGCTAATTATCTCTAACTTACCTTGTCTGCATCATGTATGTGCCTAGTTGTTTGCATGTTGTCTTCTCCTTTAGACTGTAAGCTCCTTGAGGACAGAAGTTGTTTTTCATCTTTCTTTGTAACCTCAGCACTTAGCATAGTATCTGGTACATCGTTGTTGTTCAGTCACTCAATCATGTCAGACTCTTCATATGAGGTTTTCACATTTCCTTCTCCTGGTAATGGATTAAAGCAAATAGGTAAAGTGAGATGCCTGAGGTGAGTATCTGAGATTAGATTTGAACTCAGATCTTCCTGACCCCAGACTCATGCTCTATCCATTGAGTCACCTAGTTGTCTCACCTGACACACAGTTGGGACTTAATAAATGCTAGCTAACATGTTGACTTGATGGTGTTTTTCCCTATACTTGTATATATGCTTTTTTGAAGAAGTCAAGAATATTATTGGGAGTCAGTATGTGTTTCAGGTAAGACTGAAAGGAACAATAGTCGATCAGTAGTCTGTCATTAATCAATTCAAGATATATCTGTTGGTCACTTACTTTGTGATTAGCGCCAAACTAAATGCTAAATGAGATGTAGAAAAGCAAGAAATGTGATACCTGCTTTTGAGTTTATTTTCATGTTGGAGGAAATGAAACAAATGCACATGAAATATGTAAGAGTAAAAGACCACATGCTAACATCAAAATGAATCTGATCCAATCTAATCTAATAAATGTTTATTCAGTGCCTATGACATGCCAGACATTGTGCTAAATGCTAGAGATACAATTTTTCAAAAAATTCAACATATATCTGTTGGTCACCTACTTTGTGATTAGCATCATTATAACATTATGAAGTCTGGGAAATTTGGTACTTGAAAAGTCTACTTGTCTTGAGAAATTTGGGAGTAGGAATCTCTGGAGACAACTGGCACATAGAGGAGCAAGAGAGCATGGACACAGGGGAGGAGATTTCAATGCAAAATAGAAATAAAAAGATCATCAAGAGAGTATAGATCAGTGATGGGCTCCATAATCAGAGACAAGGTGGGGGAAGGGTACTTCCATGGTGCAGTGTCTTCTCTGACACCTGTAATAATTGATAATTGTTCCAAAAGTGAGGCACAATGGAAAAGGGGGATCAATGGAGCAAACTATACAAGATAGAGCAGAAAGAGCTATAGTGGAGAGTCTAGAATCGATACATTGGGAGCTTTGATTGCATGGAAAATCCAGAGAAAGGAGAGAGAATAGATGATTAGTGAGGTAGGATCTGGAGTAAAGAGAAAGAGAAGATGGATAATAAAGAGAGTGACATAAATCCTTTTTGGAAAGGGCCACAAAAAGGAAATCTCCACAAAAAGGAAATCTCAAAACTAAGGAATAGATCTAACTGAAAGGGCAGAAAGGAAGAGGGAATTTACTTGACTGAAAGGAAAAAAGAGAGTGAAGAAATATATAATCAGATAAATTAGGAAAATCCAAAATGGAAAGAGCTATCAAATGAGAAGATAAGGGATGAGGGGAAGACAGTCACTTTTCTCAGTGTCTTCATTTATAGAGGGCAGAAACTACACTCTCAGATCACTCATCACTACTCCCAAATTTCTCAAGACAAGTAGACTTTTCAAGTACCAAATTTCTGAGGCTTCATCCAGAATAAAATCTTCAGTTCCCTTTACCTCCTCTTTATTCATAGGACCATTCACTAGTGAAATCCCATCCCACCCCACAAATAAGGACTTATTCCTTTCCCTGCAACCACATCTTTTTGATATTTCTTCCTTTCTCTTCACTCACTTCCCTGGAGGCTCTTTTAAGACCACAAGGCTGCCTTCCTCTCATTGCTAATCCTTGATTTGACCCTGGTGCCTGTTACTTCTCCCTATTCCAGTGTTACCTTCCCCCTCTTCCATGTATTCTCCAACATTATAATGTAGTCTCATGAAGGAACCATTCATCAATGGTTGCCAAGTTCTGTCCATAGCACCTCTCAGTCTGCCTCTTCACTGGTACCACTACCAGATTTTCACCTTCACTCCTGTCTCTTTGAGAACACTTAGAGATCTTAGAGATCTTACTAGTCTCTTTGTTGTCATTCTGTTGTTGTTTCTGCCCTTACCTGAATTTATATTGTTTGGGAGTATTCAAGAAACAAATAATCTCTTCATTTTTTCCCTAAAAATATTTCAAACTCTTCTTTATTATTGAATGTACCCATTTTGTAGGAGTGATGAAGTTTAGATTTGAAGAATAGGTCTCTCTGGGCTGCAACCCGAGTTCCATTGATCTTGGGAATAAATTATTCCATCCCTTCTCCTTTTTCTAGGGAGTGTGGAATGGTTTTGCATCATTCAAATGTTCTTTCCTTTGTATTTGAAAGTCTTTTTTTCCTAATGGCTTGTGGAACTTGTTTCTGAAATGAGTTGTTTTTTACCACTATGTGTCTTGGAGTTTTTAGTCTTGGGCTTTTTTCTGGAGGTGATTTGTGAATTCTTTCCATTTGAATTTCATGTTCTATGTTTAGAAGTTCTGGTCAACTCTCTTCTATTATTTCATAATGTTAAGGATTTTTATCCTGTCATGTTCTTGTGGGAGGACTCTAATTCTTAATTTGCCTCTAAGCATCCCATCTTCAAGATCAGCATGTTTTGCTTGCTTAGTGTACATATTTCCTTTTAATATTCTTGTTTTTTGCTTCTCTTCTGGATTTTCATTCATTTCTGTGTATTTGGATTTCACATCTATTATTCTCTCCTTTACTTCTTTGGTGAGGTTTGTCATTGCAGATTCAAGTTTTTCTGTTTATTATTTTTTCTTGTGCAAGATCAAAATTCTGCTCTCATAATTTTCACTTCTCAGGAATAGCATGTTTTGACTCCATGTTTTTCTCAAATTTCAGAGTTCTCTGATTTATCAAATGTTGAAACATTTTGCTTTATTTTGCATTATATTTCCTTTATTTACTACTTTTTTCTTCACAGATACATAAACTTGTTTACCAGATCTGAAGGCTCTATTTTCAACTGCTGCTACTGTTTTTTTGGTTGTTTAAATTTGTTTATGTTTAAGGTCTTTGAGTTTTTTTCTTCATAAAACTTTTGGTACTTTTTGTCCTTTTCCTCTTATCATTAGTTTTCTGACTCTTTTCCTTCAGTGGTATCTTTGGAGGCTGGATCTCAAAGCATCTTTAGCCCTCGTCTGACACTGGGAAATTTACTAGGCAGTTCATTAGCCTAAGTTTCAGGAGTTATATGGCAAGGTGTTAATGTCTCCTATTTGTACATCCTCCAACTAGAGCTATTTCTGTTTTTGCCCTTCTTTTATATGTTGTTTCTCTCTTCTGGAAGGGCATTCTTCCTCCTACTTAGTTAAGCCTTATCTGTTCCTCAAGACTATCTCCTTTAACCAATGCATTCTTTATCAAAAAATAAATTAATTAAATTAGAATATTTTTCCATGGTTACATGATTCATGATCTTTCCCTCTCCTCTTCTCTTCCCACTCCCGGAGCTGACAAGCAATTCCACTGGGTTATACATGTATCATTGTTCAAAACCTATTTCCATATTATTCCCGTTTGCAATTGAGTGATCTTTTAAAAGCAAAACCCCAATCATATCCCCACTGAACCACATGATCAATAATTTCTCTTTCTTCTGCGTTTAACCAATGCATTCTAAATTAAATTTCTACTTTAAATCAAAAAAGGAAATAGAGCAAATTACTTTTAATCAGGAAGACTTGAGTTCACATTTCAATTCAGGTACTTATTAGCTTTGTATCTTAGCAAATTAACCTCTCAGAGCCTCAGTTTCTTCATCTGTATGTAGTAGGGAATTGGGTTCAAACATAATTCATGAAGTACATATAGGCATAGAGCTGAGCTTTGAGCTAAGTTTCTTTTGTTGATGTGTGTTCTATCTGGGACATTTCCCAGGGATCTAAGCCTGTCTTGGATACTTTAAAGGCACATATTCTTTGTCCTCTTTCTCAGAGGCATGAAGAGTAGTTAACAGAGGTTTCTGGTTGTGCCCATGTTCCCTGTAAGGGGAGGAGGAACAGAGTGGGCCAGAAAAAGCTGCACAATCAATAAAACTTAAGGGAAAGGTCAAAGTACCTCCTGTTCACTTGTGTCAGGGCTTCTTAGGTTTTCTCCTTGGGTTCTCTCCTGGACTTCCATTGAAGCTAAGGGCAGGAGGAGGGAAAATTTGTCCCCCATAACTCTCATTATCTATACAGACTATTCACATGGAAGTGCTTATACTTGTTTAGGTAAACCTGTTATAATATCTCAAGGACCTCAGTGACTCTTCTGTTTTGTGTTTATTTCCATGAGAAAGAAGGTCTAAATAGCAACCTTAGAATGGATGTTCTTAGCCTTGGTAGCAGCTGCTTGAATTAAGTGTTTGGGGCCATTTGGAACCAGATGTGAGCTGTCCAGCAAGAGATAATCTCTTCAATATTTCCTCAAATGATAAAAATGAGTGCTTCCAGGAGAAGTATATCTGGCCAGACCTTGGGTGAACTAAGAAAAGCCGAATTTTCTTCTCTCTGGTATCAGGCTTTCCCCATCTCCCAAGGGACTGAATCTTCTCCTTTTGCATTCAGAGCTGAGACACTTTGATAAGGATTATCCATCCCCAGGCCATGGATTTTACCTGCCAAATGGGGATAACAACATCTACTTTACTGAGTTGTTAGGAGAAAATGAGATAATATGTGCAAAACCTTGAAAATTGCAAGACTTGAGGTACTATATAAATGCAATTATTAATATTCATTAATTAGATCTTACTTCACCCACTTTGGCATTGAATTATATGCTATTTTGGTTTGGGCCACTAATCTTTAATACTTATTTCTAATTTTATCAAGTAAATAAAGAGCTCTGTAAGAGTAAGGACCATAGGGCAGCTGGGAGCTCAGAGAGTGAGAGTCAGGCCTAGAGGCAGGAGGTCCTAGGTTCAAACCCAGCCTCAGCCACTTCCCAGCTGTGTGACCCTGGGCAAGTCACTTGACCCCCATTGCCCACCCTTACCAATCTTCCACCTATGAGACAACACACCGAAGTACAAGGGTTTAAAAAAAAAGAGTAAGGACCATAGAGGCAGTTTGGCGTCTCAGTGGATTGAGAGCCATGCCTGGAGATGGGAGGTCCTGGGTTCAGATCACTTGCTAGCTATATGATGCTGGACAAGCCACTTAACCCCCATTGCCTATCCCTTACCATTCTTTTGCCATGGAATCAACACACAGTATTAATTCTAAGATAAAAGGTAAGGATTTATAAAAAAAGGAGTAAGGCCTATGTCTTATTTTTTTTTCCCCAGCAAGGACTAGCACAAAATTGGGCATATTGTGGATGTTCAGTAAACACCTGTTAATGGATTTATTTATTAACATCTATGTTCCTAGTTGCATTATGCCCAGTAGCAAAAATTTTACATAATGAGCATTGAACTAAAAGTAAATAACTTTGCCCACCTGGAGAGAGTCAAGGGTCCTGTGCTCTTTGTCTTCCTCAGTTTGCCTTCCAATTTAAATGCCAATTTACCCGTCCTGGTAAAAAAGGGTCTTTGAATCTTTATTATTAGTCAGCTTTGGGAAATGACTTTACTAATCAGCAAATGAAAATTGCTTGGTTCAAAGGATTATTATTTTTTAAATTTCACACTGAAACCTTATAATTGTATCCTTTTTGATTTGCTTCTGAGAGCTGTTTTGGCTGGTCCCCAGGCATCTGGGCACCATGAATATGTAAATGTAAGGCAACAATATGCAAGGTACATCCATGCTTAAATGCTTGTGTGCCAGCATACTGGACCAAAAGAATGATGTAGAACTGCTGGTGCAGTCACCTCACTCAGATTCCAGTTTTGAATTTAATTCTGGGGGAATTATTAGTTCTGAAGCCAAGATCAGGTCTCTGTTTCTTGTTTTGGACCATCAGTCAAAGTTGTTTTCAGAAATCCCAGCACTACCGTACTCTAGAAGGCTTCAAAGAATGCAAGGTTCATAGCTTTTACTGATAAATGATCTCTACTGCCTGTCCACAATTTATCCATTTGCTAAGGCTATGCTTATACACAGAAGTATCCTAATTTTTAGGCAAGGAAGGCAGCTGACAATTTTATGTATTTTGGTTTTTTGCCTTTTTAAAATTTTTTCCAGGCTGCATGTCATTAAAATTTCTTAATATTCATTTTCTGATATTTTGCAATTAATGTTCTCTCTTTCCTTCCCACTCCTCCTCCCTCCTCAAGAAGGCAGGTAATATTATTATACATATTTCCATGTTCATCATGTTGTGGAAGAAGACACGTATTGCTTAGACGAGACAAAAATTCATGGAGAAAATGAAGTGAAAGATTGCTGTGTTCCAATTTGCATTTGGACTCCATCTGTTCCTTCTATAGCAGTGGACAACTTAATGTGTTTTAAAGAACACTGAAAAGCCTTTCTTCCAAATAGACATTTGACTTTCACCTATTTGCTATATATAAAACCTCTGGTGTATATATAAAACCTCTGGAGTGTTTCTTAAAACTCTGATTGAGGGAAGTATGAGGTCACTGAAGTATGAGGGAAAGGGGAGAGGAAGATGTTCATGTTGGGAACAACTAAAGAGTTGGAAGGGCACCGAATATAGTTGTTTACCACCCAATTTGACAAGGGTTCATCTTTTCTTTAGAGACAATTTAGTATATAAAAAGGAATACATTTCCTGGACATTTCAATTCAATAACCGCTTATTAACTATTGAATATTGATGGGCAAAATACTATGCTAGATGTGGGGGGAAAGAGAGAAATGAGACATTGCTCAGCCTTCATGTACCATGCAGCCTAGTAGGAGAGAAAATAAAGTACACAAATAACTATAATATAGAATTGAATAAACTTTTCTAATTTCCCCCTTAAACTTATTCTTTCTTTTGACGTCATTCTTTTTATTAGTGCTCTTCCTCCAACCAGTCATCTGGTCTTCCCTATTTCAAATCGCTATATTAGCTTTAACTCTCCTATCTTGCTCTCATCTCAAATCGAATAATAAGAATGGATATTGAAAGGATCATATATTCTAACTCCCTCATTTGACACATAAGGAAACAGAAGTCCAGAGAGGCTAAGTGACTTGCCTCATGTGAGCAAGTTTCATTGATTCATCTTTTGTAATATCGCTAATATTGGTTTTCACCTCCCTGTTTTCATTTCCATCATATTCATTGCTCCTTCTCTAAACTGTTTCAATAACTTTTTAATGGAGCTTTGCCATTCCACTCCTTTTCTCTTGTAGTCTGCACTTCAGAAAATTGTCAGGCTACTTTTCTTTTTCCATAGATTTGGCTATGTCACTCTTTTGCTCAAAAATCTTTATCATCTCTCTGCACCTTAGAAAGTAAATTGCATTGTCATATAGCCAAGAGCAATTAGCATAGAGATTCTTAACCTGGGATCCAAGAAGGGGTTCATGGATAGATTTCAGTGGTTCTGTGAATTTGGATGAGAAATAAATTGCATTTTAATTTTCATTAAACTATAAGTGAGGTTAGCATTTTCTACAATTATTTAAAAATATCATCCTGAAAAGTTCGTAGGCTTTATCAGATTACCAAAGGATTTGATGACACAAAACAAAAGTAATGACCCTTGGTCTAGAAGAAGCACTGAAGAAATATATTTTGACAAGCTAGTTGAAAATAATGAATAAAAGGAATTTTCTAAAAAAAACAACCTGATGTAATTAGATACCTGTTTAGACATAAGTAATTTTAAAAGATCTAAATAAGAAATAGAAGCAAGGGAAGGAATGAAAATGTGTACCAAGGTTAAAATAAGGAACACTAGGGCCCAGTGTAAGATGAGACTTATGATGAATGCTAAAGAAAGCAGAAAGGGATTAAAAAACTATATTAAGAGCAAAAAAAAGATTATTAAAGAGATTCTTGATGTAGATGGTAAGATAATAATCGAGTTCTCATCTACAGTATTCTGGGTGGTTCTAAATCTCAGACTTAAAGAAGGACATTGACAAGATGGTGTGCATCCAGAAGTAGACAGCCAACATGGTGAAGAAGCCAGAATACATGCCACAAGCAAATGAGCTGATGATATCTAGGTTCTTTGTTTAGATAAGATTTAGATGGAGGGGTTAGGCATAGCTGTTTTGGGAGTGGGTTTTCTCTGCTTGGCTTTGGCTTAGACTACAGCAGTAGCCTGCTGATTGGTCTCTTCCAACTCCACTCCATCCTCTACTCTGATCTTCCTCAGACATAGGTTTGACCATGTCAGTTCCCATTCCATTAAACTTTCTTGGCTCTCTATCACTTCCATGATCAAATAAAAGCTTCTTCTTGACATTCAAAGCCCTTTGCAACCTGTCTCTTTTATTGTACCTTTGTATGTTATCTAGTGATAATGACATCCTTATTCTTCACACAAGAAAGATATTCCACCTTCCAATTCTACATTTTCACTGACTCTCTTCCATAAATAGACTCTCTTCTGCCTCTCTTCAAGTCCCAGCTTAAATTCCACCTTCTACTGGAAGTCTTTCCTGACTCTTTTTAATTTCAGTGCCTTATTCCTGTTGATTATCTTCAATTTATCCTGCATGTCACTTCTTTATACATGGATGTTTTCATATTGGTTTTCCTATTAGATTGTGAGCTCCTGTAGAGCAGGAACACTCTTGTTTTCCTTTTCTTGTATCTCCAGCACTAAACAGAGTACATGGCATATTTGTTGTTATTCACTTGTTTTAGTTGTGCAAGATTCCTTAGGATGCCATTTGAGTTTTTGGGTTTTTTTTGGCAAAATTATGAGAGTAGTTTGCCATTTCCTTCTTTAGGCCATTTTATAGATGAGGAAATGGAGACAAACAGGATTAAGTGACTTACTCAGGGTTACAAATCTAGTAAGTGTTTGAGCCTGAATTTGAACTCAGATCTTCCTGATTCCAGTTTTAATTCTCTATCCATTGTGTCCCCTAACCACCTATGTCACATAGTAAATGCATATAGTGTTATATTCAAACTCTGAGTTTCACCTTGATTGACAAGGGAGACAGTTGGAAGACATCGAAATATTCCAGGATGCCTTGAAGACAGGAACAAAAGCAGTTGGCCTGAGGATATAAATACCCTAACAGTCATCTGGGAGGGGTCTTTGGTCCTTAGGTCTTGGGTCTTTGAGCTTTGACCATTGATCCTCTCTGAATCTCCCTAGATATTAAGGCATTTGATCATCCTTAGTTATTTAGGTAGCTGGGCCTGGGAGGAAGGAAGGAGAAGAAGCAGAGGGAGGTGAAGAGTAGATATTTCCTAAAGGCTGTGCAGGCTGACATCACAAAGTGAGAACAGGGAAGCTGAGAGAAATCACAATATCTGTACCATCTGAGCAGTTTGCCCTCCCTGGTTTGGCAGTGGCCAAGCTGAACCAGAGGAGTGTGAAACCACTAGCTCCAGCATACTGAAACAACAGCCTACAGTCCTGAGGGATTATTGATCATAGCTATTAGTGACAGGGTCTCCTATCCCCAATCCGTTCCTGGTAATTCCTTTCCCTATTTAACAACTATAGATAAAGTTTCATTATGTACCTGCCTGAGTGGTCATTATATCACGACCCTTGGGAAGGGAGCAACGCAGTCAGATGAAAGTGGTATCCAAGGCTAATAGAGCCCAATATTAATAATCAATCCAACCTCAGGTGGGGCCTGAAAGGGTTATCCATTCACCAGACCACAGGGTCCTGCCTGGGCACTGTTATAGAAATAGGGCATTAAAACATCCAGCTGGGTGACAGGGTTCGGTGGTCCCCCTGCACCAGCTACCTAGGGGAATAAAAGGCATAGCTTCCCAAACTAATATCCCCTAGGAGCATAGCAGTATTCAGAAGAGTCCTTATTTATCTTATAAAAATAGCACATGACACATGGCAAATGCTTAATAAATGTTTATTGTTAGCATATGAATGTGTGTGTTTGGAAAAACAGAACTGAGACTAATGGATACAAATTATAGAGAAACAGTTTTTAGCCCCAAATTAGAAAATTCTTCAAAGATATTAGAACTGTCTCAAAAATGGAATTGGCTATGTTAAGGAAAGTAATGAATTTCCTGTGAGGAGAAGTCTTCAAAGCAGGGATTGGATATCACTTACTGGGGATTTTGTAGTGGGAATTCATGCTGTACCAGGGAATAGACTAAATGATAACCTCTGGGTTCTTTTTCTCCTCTGAAGTTCTCTGATTCTAAAATCCCCAGTTGAGACAATAAAAATCAAATTGTTTGCCAATCTCAGTTCATGTAGAAAAATGTTCTTCTAGTCCTGTAGATGCACCCAATGTGTTATAAAACAAGTTGTTTTGCCAGAGAAAGACTGTTTTATGCTTTGGGGAACAGTCTCAGGCAATTCACAGGCAACTTAAAAGATAGTGTGCTGCATCACTCAGTCTTAAATTTGATCAGAATGTAATGGGCATGCTCACTGAAGGTCTATTGGTACAGCTAACAGACCCTGGTCAAGTAAAAGAAGCTTCATGAACCCAGGCGGAGAAGGCAAACATGTCTACAAACAGGTTTCAAAGTGAATTTCATAAAATGGCAAGCACACCCATTTGCATGAGTTTTCCTCTGTAGGTTTTATCTCATGCTCTAGCAGAGGGCTATAAATTGATTTTTGCTGCTGCCACCTTGGGAGATTAACTGAGGGAGAATCATAGAACAGAGAACAGATGGAAGAAGGGGAAATTTACATCCACAAAGGAAAGAAAAACTAAGAAGAGGACCAACTATGAGAGACACATCAAAGGGGGTAGCTTCTCTTTGGAAACTAAGTCGAGTGAAAAAGGTATATCTATAAAAAGCAAAACTGCTTTAGTCCTGTTGGGATGCTAGAAAATGTACTTGGTTTAGATGTTTGGGGATCCATTTGCCCAGAGAGGTAGTTTGAGATAGTTGACAAAGAATGCTAGTCTGGTAACAGTATGAGCCTTGGGCTCTTGAGTGGTATAATACAGTGGAAATAGTACAGGACTTGGAGTCAGGAAGACCTGGCTTCAAATCCCACCTTAGTTATTAAGTGACTATAGCAAAGCAAGTCACTTAACCACTCTGAGCTTCAGATTCTAAATCTGTGAAATGGATTCAATGGCCTTTAGGAAAGGTAGTTTGCTCTAACTCTGCTCACTTAGATACTCTAGAAAAGTGGCTTTCTGTTTTCCACTGAATGGAAAAATCAGACTTTCCCCATACTATTTTTTCAATTTCACCCTCAGCTAGAATTCACTTTAACTGATCTTTTTTTTTCAATTTAAATTTATTTTAAATTTGTTTTTGAATCCTTACCTTCTGTCTTGGAATCAATGCTGTGTATTGTTTCCAAGGCAGAAGAGTGGTAAGGGCTGGGCAATGGAGGTCAAGTGACTTGCCCAGGGTCACACAGCTAGGAAGTGTCTGAGACCAGACTTGAATCTAGGACCTCCTGCCTCTAGGTCTGGATCTCAATCTACTGAGTTACCCAGCTGATTCCTGAAGGTCACTTCTAATTCATCTTCTAAGAACAGGACTGGCTCTCAATCCACTGAGCCACCCATCTGCCCCCACCTTAACTGATCTTGCAAAAATCTAAACCACTATTTTATATGGCTGCGCGGTGCATAGTCTTACTTGGCTCTCTTCTGCTGATATAATTTATTGAAGACATTTGTGTTTGGTCTGAACACAAACTATCTGCCACAAACCCTGCTGAAGAAAGTTGAAAGTTTTGGACAATGAGTCTGTCTGAGGGAGGATTGGAGTTTATTGAAATAGACCATTCCTCTTTTGGACAACTCTGATTATTATGTACTTTTTCTTTATATCAGACAGAAATTTACTTCTTTGTTACTTTGACCCATGGCTCCTAGTTCTCCCTTCTGAGTTTGAGTAGAACGAGTCACAATTCAATACAACAAATACTTTTTAAACTCCTTCTGTGCAAGGCACCATGCTAGGTGCTGAGGATTCAAGGATAAAGTTGAAAAAAAAAAGCTTGGAAAACTTACATTTTCCTGGTAGTTATAATTTATAAGCAAGTTAGAAAAGAAGTTTTTGACCTAGAACTAATCTTGGGGAAATGTTTCAGAAAAATGGATCTCTGAAGAAGCTAGGTGGAGTGGTGAGTAGAGCATTGGCCCTGAAATCACGATAACCTGAGTTAGAGGCATAGGGACAGGCGGACAGAATGCCCACAGTTGAGAGGCAGTGAGTCTTGTTCATGGAACAGCACACAGAGAATAAATTGCAAAGGTCCTCTGACTCCAAATCTAGCACTCTTTTTACTGTCATTCTTTTTTTATTATTATACTTAAGGCTCAAATACAATCGCACAGAGTAGATGGCATTTTTAAACTACCTAGAGGACTTAAAAGAATTGCCATAGTCCTGAAGGCAGTTGAGGTTAAAATTCAAAGGTGGAAATGACAGTAGTGTCTTATATGCTACCACTAGTTATTACCTTTGTCTAATTCAGTCTTACATAGCCATTCAATCAGAGATCCATTTGGAAAAAAAAAAAGTCAGAAGAGAATAATTAGTTAAGTAACACTAGCTTGAATAACAGAATTTATGACTAGAAGAACTCTTGAAAGTCATTGAGGCCAACCATTTTACTTAGGAGAAAAGTAAAAATCAGAATGAGGAGATGACTTTCATTTGATTCCTTTTCAGTTCCTGTATCCTTTGTCTACGTTCATTTGATAACTACAAAGGGTTAATTCATAGACCAAGGCCATGTGGTATCTGCATGGCTATTTGGCTCCTCAGATTTCCTTCAAAGGCATGGATATAGACATTCAATCCACTTCAGTAATTTAGGATTTATTTAAACAAATAAACATCTTTAAATAAGTGTGTCCTAGCATAATAATCTCAGATGATAGTCAGGAAGTTTTGTCTACTATTATGTAGAAACAGTGAGGTAAATAAGGTTCAATTTTAGTAGACCTGACTCTCAAGCATTCTTTTTTTTTAATCCCTTACCTTCTGTCTTGGAATCAATGCTGTGTATTGTTTCCAAGGCAGAAGAGTGGTAAGGGCTAGGCAATGGGGGTCAAGTGACTTGCCCAGGGTCACAGAGCTAGGAAGTGTCTGAGGTCAGATTTGAACCTAGGACTTCCCATCTCTAGGCCTGGTTCTCAATTCACTGAGCTACCCAGCTGCCTCCCTCAAGCATTCTTATCTAAGATATGAGGATAACAATACTTGTTATCCCTATCTGGCAGGGTTTTTTGTGAGAATAGAACTTTAAAAAGCACTATAGAGATATAAACTATTATAGGGTTAGCTCCCCATTTTGCTTGGCACATCCTATTTCTAGGAGTGTGGTTTCTAGAAACCATTCAACAACCAAAATTAATTAGCTCTGAAATTAAGGTTATTCAAGGACACAGAGCTCACAGCCTGAACGCACTTCTTCCAGTTTCAATGGGTTTGAGGTTCCTGGAAACTTTAAATACTTTATAGAAATAACTTTTAGAATTATAGACTTAGAGACTATTAGAACTAAATGGAAAAATTAGAGGTCATCTAGTCCCATTTCCTCCTCAAGAGGTTGGTGTTTCCATCCCAATTCTGCCACTTAACTACCTGACCCTGGGTACATTATTTTATTTCTCTGGTCCTCGGTTTGCTCATCTGTAAAACAAGAGGGTTGGATTAGCTGATCTTTAAGGTCCTATCCTGCTATAACATTCCATGTTAGTATGACTCTAATTGACTGCAAATGCCCTCTAAGTCGGTGAAATGGAATGCATTCTCCATACAAATAGGTTAGTGGCATCTAAATCTAAACCTGATATTACTTTTAAGAGTGCTTAAGATTTCATGAGACTTCTTGGCCTGCCGAAGTTATTTTTTATTTCTGTATTAAAAAAGCAAGGGAATGGGCACAGAAATAGTCAATAGCAACCAGTTCCATAGGCTAAGCAATTAATGGAGAGAGCCCTGGATAGAAGATCTAGTCTTTGACTTATTAGCTCGATGGTCTTGGGCAAATGAGTCACAACATCTCTGGACTGGAGTTTCCTCATTTGTAAAATAAGGGACTTGGACTCAATGGGCTCTGAGGTACTTTCTAGTTCCGTCTGTACCATCCTATACTATAACCCTAAAGACATTCAATTTGATTAGCTTTAAACTTCTTGGACAACTTTCTGGAAATTTTCTGTAGGGAGAACTGGTTGCAGGCAGTAATTTCCTAAAGCCCAATTGCATCTGTGCCCTTTATTTCTCCACTCCATCTCCTGCATCCTAGGGCACAGTTATGTTTTCTCTCCTCCATTAGGCCTTGTTAGCCACAAGGGAATCTTTTCTTTTTTGACTAATGTACTCTAGGCAGCAGCCCTGCTAAACCTTCTCTCTCCTGAAGCCCTGAACCCCATCCTCACCTCTGTGGCTACTACCCTACTCTCTCACGATATGTCTGTACCTCCTTCTGGAGTGAGAAGGCCAGCCCTCTCACTTTTGTTATCCTAGGCTTGACTTTTGACTCTAAATAGGATTTTATGCTGAGATAGAAACCTCTTCACCCTGGAAGTTCATTCAACCCTGGAATACTTTTCATGTTGGAAGTGCTCCTCACCACTGTAGCCTTTCCCTTCTATTGTCTGATTTTTCTTAGAACTTCCTTGGAAAGGAGGAAACTCAGACCAATACCATGTTCATTCCTCTGGAGCCCTTGATTCTCCCCACAACGTTCTCTGTGATGATCCCTATACCTGTCATCTGCCTTACCCTGTGGGGACTTTCTTTCTTTGCCCTTTTATTTGTATTTACAGTGCTTAGCGCAGTGCCTACCCTAGGCTGTTCAGTCATTTTTAGTCCTGTCTGACTCATTTATCATTTTTTTTTGGCAAAAATGCTGGAGTGGTTTGCCATTTCCTTTTCCACATTATTTAACAGATGAGGAAACAGAGGCAAACAGAGTTCAGTGATTTGCCTAAGGTCATATAACCAGTAAGTATCTGAAGCCAAATTCGAACTCAAGAAGATGAATCTTCTTCAGGCTCAGCACCCTATCTACTGCACACCTACCTGGCCCCTGGTTCATGCTAACTGTTTAATAAATTTTTATTTGTTGTTGTTTGCTTGTCTTTCTTCACACCTTGAAACTTTTCTGTATTCATGAATCTTGTGGTCCTTCTCTCTGGCTAGAAAGGTAAGGGTGCCCTTCCTCCTTGCCAAAGTTAAAGTTAATCTCTCCTCTTGTACCCTGAATTCCAACATCCCCTAAAGGGAGTTTACTTTAATGATCATACTTTTCCATCTAATTTCTCTCTTTTCTCCTTCCTTCTCTTTGTCTCTTTAACACCCGCATTTTTTAACTCACTAGTCTGCTCCATCATTAAAGTAAAACAAGCAGACAAACCCCCCCCTCTCATTCTTGACTCCCTCTCTCTACTCATACAACAACTACAACCTCATTTCAGACCCCATTAGATTAGATCACCTTTTGCTTAGATTATTGTGACAGCTTTCTAATTGGTCTCTCTGCCTCCAGTCTCACCTTACTTCCTCTTTTTCCTCTATTGTTGCATCAGAATTATTTTCCTTAAAATCAAAACTAATCTTCTCACTCCCCTTTTCAATAAATTCCAGTGAGTTCCTATTGTATTAAAAAAATATAAACTTCCTTGTTTAGCTTTTGTAGACATTTATGACCTGACCCAAACTTGTCTTTTTCCCAGCCTCATTGTGCATGACTCTTCTCCCTCTGTTGCCATTTGAGAAAATTGTCTTTCTGTACCTCATACACAATAACCCATCTCCCTTCTCTTTGTCTTCCCATTGGCTGTCCCACATGTATGAGATATAATCCCTCTTCACATCTACCTCTTAAAATCCCTCTCTTCCTTCAACTAGCTCAAGCCCTGACTTCTAAGTGAAACCTTTTCTGACCTTTCTTATTACTATTCTCCTCTCTCATCAAACTACCTTGTATTTAGCTACATTGTGTTTACTTGCATTATTCCCTTTATGTTTATTCTGCATTTATTTATGTGTATTTTTGTCAGCTCTTCTGTTCATCCTTTGTGATTGGGGATTGTTTCCTTTATTTTATTTGTATCCCTAGTGTTTAGCACTAAGATGCCTGGCACATTGTACACACTTAAATGCTTTTTGATTAATTAATTGATTGATTGCACCTATTATTCCCTCCTGCTCTCATATTCTTTGATGCCCTTTACTGCTAAATTTCTATAAATTGTCAGTGAAACTTGTTGTCTTTGCTTCCTACCTATCCAAACTCTACACAGCCTCTTGTGATCTGACTTCCAATCCCACCATTTTACTGAATTTCTTCTCACCAAATGTTCTAATTACTTTTTAATTGTCAGAGTAAAGGTTCTTCTGTCCCTTGTTGTTCTCTTCTCTCTTCTGGATATAATCTACTACTATGATTGCAATGATTACCTGCATACTGGTGAATTCCATGTAGCAGGATCCATCCCCAGTTTTGGTCTTGGGCAATGTACCTCTGTACTTTCCCCTTCATGTACTGGATGGATCTTTCCACTTGGATGTCATACTCTCACTTCATACTCACTAAATATAAAATGGCTTCCTCCAACTGCCTAAAATCACTCCTCTCCCCATCTCCCCATTTTTGATGGATGGCACATCCCCAATTATTCATTCTCCCAATTATTCAGGCACTGAGCCATCTTTGATTTAACCCATTGAAAAATCATGTCAACTATACCTATGCAGTATTTTTTGTAGCTATCTTCACCTATCAACTTATGTTACTACTAACATCTTATCTAAGTTATTATAAATGCCTTCTAACTGTTCTGTCCCTAGACTTCTGATATCTATCTTTTATACATATCGAATGTATGTAGTTATTTTAATTCAATTCAACCAAAAAAGAAAAAGTGTTGTATTTAGGAACACGAGTTCAAATCTTGACTCTGACATTTACTAGTTGTGTAGCAATGGAAAAGTCATTTTACTTCTAGAAAACAGCTTCCTTAACTGTAAAATGAAGGGGTTATCCTACATGGTTTCTAAGGTACCATGAACTCTGAATATATGCTCTATGTTCAAGCATTTTTAAATTCCTACTAATTTACAATCATTTTGCCAGACATTGTGGATAGAAAGATGAAAACAAGACACTTTCCACTCTAGAGGGATTTGAATTCTATTGAGGGGAGGGCATAGGTAATTATATATATATATATATATATATATATATATAAAAATTCAAAATGTTCTGGACTTGTGCTTTTAAAAAATGGAAAATCTTATGTGGAAGGTCTCTCTTCCAAGGCAAATCAACTGTAGTTGTTGACATGGTAGAGGTTAAATGGTGTGCTTACAGAACACAGGTAGTATATGCCAGGAATAGTACTTAAATCTAGGTTTTTTTCTTCTAGGTTCTACTCTCTGGCCTCTAAGAGGCAGATGAGCATAAGATCCCTGGGAGTAGCAGCATTTCCCAGACCACTTGTCTCCATCAACTTCTATTCTGCTCTATAGCAGATGGACCAGTCAAGCTGAAGCAGCAGGTACCTTCTGAAGAAGAGAGAGGAGGTAGCATGAATTAGGCAGGTCAAACTACCACCAACACCACTTTGTTCACAAACTTCCCTCAGATCTGATAGAGATAGCTCAGGAGACATAGCTCAAGTGCCTTGGGTTTATGAGCAAACCATCATATCTTCTTCTAGCCCAGACCCCACAGTCACTACTGAAGGAAGAAATCCTTTCTTAGAGAGGTTCTATTTTTCTCCTTGTCACTAGTAACAACTGCTGATCAGCTACCACCAGTAGAGCCCTAATTGTGGCAGCATCACTCAAAGTGGGTAATCTAGTTCTCAAGGCCATCATTTGGTGAAGCAGAGCATGTGGAGAAGGCAAGGGTCAGCTTTTCCCACCAACTGCCAACCAGCTGCCATTTACAGGGAAGACAGGCCACCCTACCTAAAGCAGTGAGACACCCTGAGCATGAGACAGGAAGCAGCATGTGTGGTCAAACCACCACCACCACCATGACTATCATCTTCACTCTGATATTGATGGAGATAATTCAGAACTCTGAACTCTTAGGAATAGCAGTACTTAGGAGGAACCCAAGCACCCTTAGCCATTATCAGGGGAAGCAATATCTGTGGAAATGAAGCCTGGTAACTGTTCCTAATAGAATAGTCACTTCTATTGAAGAACCAAAAATGAAAGCTCTTATCATCAAATTGTTGGCATTGACAAATGCTTAATGGAAACTTCATTAAATAAAAGACATTAATATTAGCCTTGTCTCTATACCCTGAGGACCATGAGATTTTTCCATTTGACTTGTAGCTGAAACTTTTCATTTTTTTTTTCCTTGAATGCAGAGACAATTTAACTTTTTCCTTTGTATTACCTGTACTTAGTACAGTGTTGGGCACATAGTAAGTAGTTAATAACTGCTTCATTCATTCAGTTCATTCATTTGTACATTCATTAGGCCAACATATAAAATGCATAACAAATAAAAACTAATTCATTTGGGATGGAAAGAGAACTCAAACTGAAGGAATTGAGAAAAACCTTTTATTGTAGAAGTTTTCTTTTGAACCAAGCTTTGAGGGGAGTTAGGATCCCAAGAGGCAGAGGTAAAATAGGAAGACCATTACAGGCCCTGCCTATATTTAAAAAAAATTGAATGAGCATCTATTATATATCTATTCTGTGGCAGGCACTGTGCTAAGTGTCTTACAATAGAATCTCATTTTGTTTTCACAACAACTTTGGGAGATAGGTGCTATTATTATACCTACTTTACAACTGAGGATACTGTCTCAGGCAGAGAGTGGTTAAGAGGCTTGCCCAAGGTCACACAGCTAGAAAGTGTCTGAGACCAGATTGAATTCAGATTCTCCTGACTCCAGACCCAGCCCTTTATCCATTATAAGCACCCAATAGCCTTTACAGAAATAAGAAATGTAATATTGTGTGCAAGAAATAGCAAATAGTCCTATATGGATGGAAAATTCTGTGGTGAGGGGACCTAATATATAAATAGCTTCTGAAGTTATCTTGTTCAAAAACCACAGTAGACCCATTTTGCCTCCAAAATAAAGTAGCAACTCCCCAATGCTAGTATTTCAGGGTAAAAATTTCAGTCTTTTTTCAAACTCATCCCCAGCACATATTCCATCTTCAATTTCAACTGTACTCTGTTGTTGTTCTTCCACCTTATCTGGCCCTTCATGTCCTTTCTACTTTATTATAGAGCATCTCTTATACCACGGGCAAACATCTTTACTCCCCTTTCATGGGCAATGACAAGAGAATTCCATGGCACTGACTGATGTCCATATATATAGCAGGGTTGGGTTTCAGCCAGGAATATTTAGCCCCAAATCACTATGCAACCAAGTTATGGTTAGGAATGTATTAGTAGAGTCTGTAGATCTGAGGGGATAGAATTAATAAGGAATAACTTCAAAACAAAGCTGGGAAAAATAAAAATAGGAAAAATAAAAGCTAGAGGGTACAGATTAGATGATTACAATGGGGGTATAATAGTTTGTTGCTAAGGCAAATAACTAGATCTTGATTTTGACAAAGAATCTTTGCAATTTGCTGTACTTAAATATTCACTATGTCTTTGGGTTCCAGGGCCTTTCTTCTGTTCATTATTTCCTGATTATCCTATATATGGCTTGTACATAAGTCACTAGACTGTGAGCTCTTTGAGGGCTTGGACTGTCTTTTGCCTTTCAGTGTAGTACCTAGTATATAGTAGGCAACTAATGAATGCTTTTGAAAGACTGATTGTATTTACGTGCATACTCACATGAATTGTTATAGGTTGCCTTGTCCTGCCCTCCAATCTCTTCTGAAGTTTCTTGTGTCAGTTTCTAACATCATGACCCTCATTGCTTTCCATGGTTTTAGTCAATTCTAATCGATGATAAATATTCTCAACATTTTCTCTTGTTCAATACCTTTTGCCCTCATTAAAACCTAGTTTTGTTGTCTCCTTTTCAAAGAAATTTCTCTTGATCTTCCCAGTTGTAAATAATCTATTGTACTAAATGTCTTATAGTCATTTATGGACTACTTCATAGTTTATGGCTGGGTACTAGACTTTCTTTCTATTATGAATTTCTTGAGGGTGGGAACTCTATCATTATTATCAGTTCTTGTATACAGTTGGCACTTAAATGTTTCTTGAATTTAGTAGAAGCTAAGGGACAGTGATATATTTCTGGAACTTTGAGTCGGGAAGCTTTGATATTATTTGAGTGAGTTAAATGTCTCAGAATAACCTATGGTTTTGTAGGTTCCATTTCAAACAAAACAAAACAAATTCTTAAGGAACATATACTACCTGAGTTTGAGAGTGTCATGTGTTCAAAAGAGTACTTAATAAGAAAAAAATCCCAAATATTCATAAAGCTCTGAAAAATACTGTAGCAAATAGTTATCTCACCAGAATATAAATAGGGGTGACTTTCTACCTATTTTATTAACTTTCATTTCTGTCATTCTAAGAACTATTTTAAAAATCCCTTTCTAAACAAAGAAGCAACAAGATTGTGGGATATATTGAGTATAGTCTTTTTCTCATTAATTGCTTTTCAAAATATAAAAACTCATCCAGATGAGCCTTTTTTTTGCCCTTGACTTCCTTTGCATAGGAAGTATTTTGGCTTAGATTCTCATGTTTCTCTTTTCTCTCCACTTGAGAAAAACAGAGAGATAATCTGAACTTGTAATAAAAACATTAACGGGAAATGGACAAAATTCTATCATGTAAAATTTAAATATCATCTCTTACTCCAAAAGTCAAACTCAAACTTGTTATTTTCCTTAGACCATGCCAACTATTGTCATATGCATGAATAGAATGTTTCCTAGTAATAAGATTTCTTTTAACATGTTAGTAAAAAAAATAGCACTGCTACTACAGATTGTCCATAGAGTGAGTTATTATTTTTTGTTTGTTTGTTATTTATTTACTTAATTAAGTAGAACTTTTCCCCAGGTATCTTAACCCCTGCCTCACTTTTTTATACAATATACTATATATCACCCAACAAAAAGATATGTATATATAGATTATCTCTTTCATGTTCCTTTTTTTCAGTTCATTTCTCTGGAAGTAGACAATCACAAGTTATTCTTCAAAAACCATTTCTGTTGCTGTATCTAATGTTCCCTTGGTTCTACTTATTTCACATTTCATTATTTCATGTAGGTCTTTCCAAGTGTTTTTTAATTAACCAGCTCATTATTTCTTATGGCCCAATCATATACTATAATTTGTTCAGCTGTTCTCCAAGTGATGGACATCCCCTCAATTTATAGTTCTTTGCCACCACAAAGGGAGCTTCTATACATATTTTGGACTGATAGGTTCTTTTTCTTTTCCCCTGATGTCCTTGGGAAACAGACTCAGCAATGTTATTATTGGGTCTAAGGATACACAGTTTTATAACACTCTGGGCATAATTTCAAATTGCTCTCCAAAATGGTTGGATGTGCATTTCAAGCATGTGGGATAGTGCCTCTAAAGGCACAAAATGAAATGAGGGAGGAACAGAGAGAAGACCAGTTGGCTGGATCACAAAGAGCAGAAGCAATGGTGTCCTATGAAGCTTTAAAGGTAGCTTGAGTCCAGTTTGTGGAGGACTTTAAAAGATAAACAGAGTTTAAAACTTGTCATAGAGGAGAAAAGAGGCTATTAGAGTTGATTTAACAATCATCAGTATTATTATTATTGTTTTAAAGACTAGATTACTTTAAAGATCATCTCCCCCAGGTTGGAAGTACAGTGAATACTTATAAATCTATTCTCATTCTAATTGACTTTGGAAACAGACAAAGTTGAGCTCCAATGTCAATTAGCATAATTTTAGATAAAAAAGATAAGTTTAGATAAGATAAGATAATCTTTAGGTAACATAGATGAATGTGCCCTTTTATTTTCTTGTTTTCCTATGCACCAAAGCATTTCCAATTGTGTGATCTTTGACAAGCAACTTTCAGAATCCCTAGCCTATAGACAAAAAAAAAAAAAAAAAAAAAAAAAGACTGGGAAAATGAGCAAATAGCCCCCAAAACAAAAACAAAACCAAGAAACACTTACCCCTTTGAAAATTTCTACAGGGAAAAAGATCAAAGAACAGAATGAAGAGAAGATGTTGAGATCCAAGCAACCACATGCAAAACTTAAAAAAAAAAGCGGGGGGGGGGGGAAATTGGTCTCGATTGTGTGATGTTTCTGATGGCAAGTGTCTTCTTCAGATTTTGTCAGTGCTTTGACTTTATTGGTGATCTATGAAAAGATTATAGGAGGGAATTATAAAATTGATTATTTACAGATGAGTGTAAGTTTTAAATTTGGGTTTTATGCTAAATATGAGAATTCTAAAGTAATATTGTGGTCACTGATTTTAAAATATCATAGGTTAAGTCAAAATGACTTTTAGCAGCTTTATTTACAAAGAGGTAGAAAGAGTGAAAGTGGAAAAATGTAAGAAGGTGGTAGAGAATTATCTAGCCTACCAGCCTAAGTGCTGCTCTTATATCTGGCTCAGCCTTGACAGGGCTTGGTAATCTTTAGCCAGAGTTCCACCATTACAGCCTCCTCCAAAGCCAAGGCAGGAATCTCAGCCACTCACCCAGCAAGCTGATGCAGGATCCAGGGAAAAGGTCTCCTTCAAGCCAGGAAAGAATCTCTGGAACCAATCTTTCCAAAAGCCAGAAAGTGAATGAATCTAGCTAGACCATACTGATCTCTTCCTTTATGCTCCCATTTTCCACATCATTCACTACCTATCACTCCTCCTTTTTCACAGAAACCAATCATAGTCTTTCAATTGGCCTAGCACTGCCCAAGGTGGGGGGCAGTAGCTTTTGGAGCTCTAGTAAGTGCCTTATGAACTCTCTTACTTAGTGTTAAGTAGGGATACTTTAAGTTCTAGATTTGATTAGCTAAAAATAGACAAGGGAAGAGTTAATTCTATCTTCGCAATGGTTTTATTAATCATAATAGTAATCATTATAATCAAGTTTTATCATTGTAACCAAGTTTTAAGGCTCTGAGGCTTAGAGTATTATTGTGCAGACCTAAAGCCAACCATCAATAAGCAAGCAAAATAAGATGCCAGTTGAGGGAGATGAGAAAGATAAAGAATGATTCAACCTGGTGATAAGATGTTTTCCTAGTGTTGGATTCTGCAGGTACTGGGAGTAGTAGATGAAAAATTTTCTGAAGAATGTTCTGGGAAGAAGGCTAATCTATGCCCTGCTTCATAACACCATGAACTCTGGAAAGTTCCCTGGTCTGGAAATGCATTGTGAGGTTAATTCTTACAAAACATTGTTGGTCTAATTTGTGTTTTCTGGTCACTATGATGGATGAAAACAGCTGGTAAGGTGGTCAGATAGCATAATTAAGAACCAATCACAATCTTTGTTTGAGGAGAATTTCTGAACTTTATGTGACTACTAAACTCTTATTCTATTCTATTCTATTCTATTCTATTCTATTCTATGTATTCTAACTGTATCAGGGGTCTTTGGTTACTGAGGGACACCTCTATTTTTGGTAACCACTAGCCTTACCAATAAATAGAGGTCAGACGTTTTGTGTCTCAGGCTCTCATTATTGCAGATTTATTGTGACAATAAAAACTATAACTTGTAGAGTGGGTGCAGAACTGTAGTACTGAGGGAGTTTCTTCACTTGGAGGTTTTCTATTTAAATAAGATAGCCAGTTTCTATGCTCTATGTGCAAAGTTGTGGGGATAAAAAAATTGTCCCTTTTCTTTAGACCTTATGTTAGAATAACATAATGTGTTAAGAAATTAATATAACACAGTGTAGTGGGTATAAGGGGTGAGAAAGGTTCTTGTAAAATTTGAGGAATACATCTTTGATTGGGGAGAGGCTAGAAATGAGGGAAAGCTTTCAGAGGATATGGCTACTGAGTAGCTAAAGATTTTGATCAGGCATCTAGGTGGCAGAGTGGATGGAATACTGGACCTTGAATCAGGAAGACTCATCTTTTTGAGTTCAAATCTGGCCTCAGATACTTCCTAGCTATGAGATCCTGAACAAGTCACTTAACCCTCATTGTTTCAGTTTCCTCATTTGTAGAATGAGCTGGAGAGAAAAAAATGGCAAACAACTTTGTAGTTCTACTGGGAAATGCCAAATGAAATTACAGAGTCAAGAATGACTAAATAGACTGAACAAGGAGAGGTTCTGAAGGATATACACAAGGAGGAAATGCATTCCAGGTATGAATAAAGGCTAAATCAAGTACATGGAAGGCACAGATGGATTGCAGAGTAGGAAGAACAATTAATGGTCCAGGTTGGTTGGTTTGGCTGAAATATTTCATGCTTGAAAGGGAATAATGTTTCATCCCCATAGTATCCTTGTGAAGTATGTCCAAGTGTGATCATCCTCATTTTATAAGTGAGGAAATCGAGTCCAAGAGATTTCAAATGATCATGTGGGTCATTGCCAGGATTTTAAATTTGGTTCATTTCTCACCATTCCACAAGTAATTTCCATTATATCACAGATGCTAATGATAAAATCTTTCTACTTTACATGTAAACAGAAACATTGGTCTGCTTTTGGCCAGCTGGCCATTAGTGGTTGAGGGTCACCTTCAGCAGGGCTCAGTGCTGCCCTGGCAGCAGTGAAAGGGTTACTCATTGTTAAATCAGCACTCCTGCAGACTGCAATTGGAAAGGTCAGAAACCTCCATCTTTTGTATTTCTGCTTTCTTATCTGCTGGGAAAGCTGAGATCTCTACTTTTACCAGTGTCACTTACCAATCTGACCCCATCAATGCAACTGTCTCACTGCTTCTTCCTAATAAAATAACGGACTGCATGCTAAAGAGGTAACTTGATGCATACACATTATTCTGTTCACTTTTCAGAATACCCTTTGGCCCTGATTTAAAAATAAACAACCACTTATATTTTATTTGCCAAAGGAATATTAGGTTTTTTTGGAAGTAGGAGTATTTTCTTTTATTCTAAAATTAATTGCCCTCCAAAATGACAGCTCTCCCCTATCAACTTCAGTTATACACAAGGTTGTTAACCCAGCTGCTATCAATATACTCTAGATCACAAGAAGAGAGGTTGCATCCACCCAAGATGAGCAGAGGGTATTTCATTCATCATATACCTCCCCTTCTTACAAAAAAAAAAAGAGAAGAGACATCAAGCTAGGGCTTCCCTCACTCAGAAATATGAACTTGAAGCCATAAGAGTCTCCATTGATTAAAACTTTGAAGCTATTACTTCCAGTGACCCATCATGATGCCTGAAATTTCTGCCATTAATTTCATTCCTTAACAATTATTTTTTAGTGTCTATAGCTAATGTGGAACTTCTCCTAACTTTGCATCTCCTTTATTCCCTACACTTGGTTAAAAAAAATCGGTTACTGTCTTCTATAGTTTGACATTTTTTCTGGGATTCTCCTCTTTTCCTTTCCCATCACCACTTATCACATTATGGCTTTATTACCATTAATGATCACAATCCAATTATTAGTCTCCCCAGTTTCCATCTCTCTCACCTTCCCCATTTTAGTCTACTGTGAAGATGGAATTAACTCTCCCTCTGCCCATTTTTAGGTTTAAACACCAATAGTGTACACACCCCACTTATCCTAAGTGGGGGAGATCTGTAACCCACGTTTGTGAAAGTGGGTGATGAATCAGAATTGACTAACTGCCACCTGGGCAGTCCTAAGCAAAGTTCAAGTTGTAATTAGTACACATAAAGTGGGAGGTAGGCACAGGAAGTGATGCAAAAGATTCACCTTTAAAAGTAGTTACAACTTCCTGGGAGCTCTTCTTTGGAGTTCTGAGCTCAAGTTGGAGTCTCTCTTTGACCTTCAATTTGACCCTGTAGGAGCTCTGGCTGAGGACCTCGGAATGCTTTACTTTTGAACTACCATGTGGATGAGTGAAAAAGACCGACTCCTTCCTGGATTTTCTGAAGGTCCTATCCTCAGGAGAGGCCTCCCCTCTTGGGAGAAACTTTGTGGCTGAAGCCCTTGCTTTATTCATCACCGGGCCCTAGGTTCAAGGCTGAGGCCTCTCCAACTAAGAACGAATTAGCCCTGCCTGTGTTGAGCGAGGGGCCAAAGCAAAATACTTAGTGTTAGGTTAGATATCTTACACTGTTCCCTCTCTGATTTTCTTACTTTCACTCTCTCTTCCTATTTGTAAATTAACTACCATAAAAGTCATTCTGACTTGAGTTTTTCATTTGGAATTGAGTAATCAATTCCTGGTGAATTGAAACTCTTAATATTCAGTTCAACCATAATTTTTACCCTCTTTATACTACCAACTTAGTCTTCCTCACCTACTCTTTATTTATCATGTTATTTTTCTTTTCAAAAGCAGAACTATTACCAGGATCTTTTTGTTTAAATGCCGCAAACTTTAATCAAATAATGGTATTCCTGAAAGGTACTCTTAATTGAATGGGAAAGGGGATATCTTCAGTCTACTATGTGGTAGCATCCTATTTCAACTCATTATTCTTGATAACTACTCTAAGCTCTGTTATTTCTGTGCTGTTGAAGAACCACAAGTGCTTTGAGTGCCCAAATATAAAACCTTAATCAATTTACTCTGTAATTTTAATAATAGCTACCAGGGTTCTCCTTGGCTCCCCATAACATGGATTAGGGATATTTTTCCCAAAAAGTGACAGAGCAGAGACCTGATTATGCCTTAGATCAATGTATAAACTGCCACTCCCTTCACACAGTTTTCTCAGCATCTGATTGTGTTGAGATTTCTTTGTCACTAATATGAGGATCATATTAGAAAATAAGTATTGTTTTATTAGTTTAGAGATAAGAAGTAGGGAAGCTGGCTTGAGGAAGAATTGGAGTTTGAAGTAGAGCTGAGAGAGAGTGTCAATTTCAACTGGTGGCAGTTATAACCATTATTCTATGACATTTTCTCTCTCTCTCTCTAGGTGTGGCAGTTGGTCTCTGGCAGTTGGCAGAGTCACACACAGAGACTCTCTCTCCTGTCTGAGGTAGAAGGAAAGGAGGGAAAGGCCTGAAAGAAGTTAGTGTTTTTTTTTCCCAATTTAGGAAACACTATTGACTATCTTTTGCTGTTTTTAAATAGATTGGTTTAACTCTGAAAAGACTAACCTTGTCTTTGGTTTGGACTCTGAGTCTGCTAAGATTCAGAGTACTAACTTGATTCTTGTGGAGAGTCAATCAGCTAGCCTTTGTTATTTTTAAAACTTGAAGGTAAAGTTAAGAATTATAAGGATAATAGTGGTAGTTTTATTTAGAATAGTATAAATTTGGGTGAGTCAGTTCAGGAAGGATTAGTGTAGCCTGTGAAACATAGAAGAAGCAGTTCCTTACAGAACCAGGGAGTTTTATTTGGGTGGAGTTAGAATCCCTTACAGTTAGAAATCCTTTTTATCCTTATATTTTTCAATAAATATTTAATTTTTTAATAAGAGTTTCTTTAGAGCCCTTGTTCCTGGCTTTAAGGGGAAGTTCATCTATAAGCTTCACTTCACTTTATCACTGAAGATACTTTTGATTATACCTATCAAAAGTATTTAAACAGTTTTGAACCTTTATTTGCATAGTCTTCCATCTTTATGTTTACAGTTCTCAACATTTATTTATACACTAAGGGGCTCTTAGGGTTCTCACTCAGATGGGCCCTTCCAAATTAGAGGATTTCTGATGACTATTAAAGTTACCCCACCCCTGCCCTGCTGAACAGATATTTTTTTTTTCCATGTGTAGATAAGGTGGAGGCCAAATCAATTGAAACTAACTATCACATTGCCTTTTTGCATATTCTTGCAATGTTAGAGCTAAATAAACATTTTTGTCAACTGTCAGGTGGTATATTAAGGCCTCATTTTAATCTTAAAACAAATCCTAACCTACTAAGATACTAGTTAAAATAAATTCTATTTTTGATGTGTTGCATTTGAGATACCTACAGGCACCCAATTCATGATATGAAAAAGACTATTGATGATGTGGTACTGTAGCTTAGGAGAAAAGTTATAGATGGATAAATAATCTGGGAATCATTTACATTGAGATAATAATTAAAACCATGTGAGCTGATAATGTGTCCAAAGGAGATAATGTAGAGGCAAAAGAGAAGGAAAAAGTCTTGGAGTATAGTCTCTATAGACTATATACAGGTGATATACTAGGTGAATATCCAGTAAAGGAGACTAAAGAGTAATTAGACAGGCAGGAGGAGAAACCACCAGATCTCAATCCCCACTTACTATTATTTTTTATTTTTTTTCACCTGAACTTTTCACATTCAATCAATTCTTTAGCGAGGTCTGGGATTTCACAAAAAGAGACAAAGTTTCCTACTCAGTTGATCCAACTCATTTTATTTTCCCCTTTTCTTTATGACCTTATTTTGAGGAAAACTTTATATTTTTCCATGTTTTAAACTGAAGTAAAATTTTTTGTTGTTGATATTTTAAAATGTCTAACCTACTGTACCTCTTCCTACCTATCCTCTACCAGTTCAGAACTAAAGGGGCTTTTTGTTCCTCAGTCTTGGGACAGATCATTCACATGACAGGGTGAGATTAAGGAAGAAATGACCTGACTGACCAAATAAGTATTTTTAAATAGCCTCATTCAAGAAAGAGAAATTCCTCTTAAAATCACTCTAAGCAATATAAAATACTTGGGAATCTATTTGCCAAGATAAACACAGGAATTATATGAACACAATTATAAAATACTTTTCACACAAATAAAGTTAGATTTAAATAATTGGAAAAAACATTAATTGCTCATGAGTAGGCCTAGCTAATATGATAAAATGACAATCCTACATAAATTAATTTACTTATTCAATGCCATACCAATGAAACTGCTAAAAACCTATTTTATAGACCTAGGAAAAAAGTAAAATTCATCTGAAAGAAGAAAAGATCAAGAATATAAAGGGAAAGAGATAATAAAAAAAGAAGAAAGGACCTACTTGTATAAAAATATTTATAGCTTCTCTTTTTCATGGTGGCAAAGAGTTGGAAATTGATGGGATGTCCATCAATTGGGGAATGGCTGAACAAATTGTGGTACATGCTGGTAATGGAATACAATTGTGTTATAGGAAATATGCAAGATGATTTCAAAAAACAGCTGGAAAGAACTGTGGGAACTGATGTAGAACAAAATTAGCAGGACTGGGAGAACATCTGTAAAAACTTGGCTACTCTCAGCAATACACTGATCATGAATAATCCTAAAAGATTAATGATGGGGAATGTTATCCACTTCCAAAGAAAGAACTGTTGTAGTCATCTTTCACATCAGTATATCTTTGGTCTTATTTTTGGATTTCATTTATATGTGTGTGCTCTGATGATAATTATTGACATGGGACTGTGTTTTATATGACAATAAAACAATTTTTAAAAATTTAAAAGAATATTAAAGGAATTAAAGAAAAAATGTGAAGGATAGTGGCCTAGGAGTACCAGATCCTACTTAAACTATACTACAAAGCAGTGATCATCAAAAAAATCTGGTATTGGCTAAAAAAATAGAATTGTAGATCAATGGAGTAAATTAGGGTAAATGACCTTAGCAATCTAGTGTGATAAACACAAAGATCCCAGTTTTGGGGATAAGAACTCACTGTCTGACAAAAACTGCTAGGAAAACTGGAAAACAGCATGGCAAAAATTGGGTTTAGACCAATATCTCACATCCTATGCCTAGATCAGGTTAAAATGGGTATATGATTTTTAAATATCACAAAGGGTTATATTATAAGTAAATTAGAGGAACATAAAATAGTTTATCTGTCAGATATATGGAGAAGGGAATAATTTATTACCAAATAAGAGATAGAGGACATTAAAAAAAGATAAATGAATAATTTCAACTATATTGTTATAAAGTTTTTATACTAACAAAACTAATGTAACCAAGATTAAAAGGGAAACAACAAACTGGGTAAACATTTTTTAAACAAATTTCTCTGACAAAGGTCTCACTTCTCATATAGATAGATAACCAAGTCAAATTTATAAGAATATAAGTCATTCCCCAATTGACAAATGGTCAAAGTTATGAAAAAGAAATTTTCAGATGATGAAATCAAAGCCATCAGTAATGATATGAAAAAATGTTCTAAATCACATTTGATTAGAGAAATGCAAATTAAAGCAACTCTAGGTACCACCTCACATTTCTCAGATTGAAGGATAAAGAAAAGTGATAAATCTTGGAGGGGATGTGGCAAAATTTGGGCACTAATGCATTGTTGGTGGAGTTGTGAACTGATACATCCATTCTGGAGGGCAATTTAGAACTATGCTCAAAGGGCTATACAGCAATGCATACATTTTGATTCAGTAATACTACTTCTAGGTCTGTATCCCAATGAGATGGGGAAAAAAGGGGGAGCAAGGACCTACTTCTACAAAAATATTTATAGTTGCTCTTTGATGGTGACAAAGAATTGGAAATTTAGGGAATTTCCATCAACTGGGGAATGGCTGAACAAATTGTGTTATATACTGGTAAGGGACTACTATTGTATTGTAAGAAACTATGAATAGGATGATTTCAGAAAGAGCTGGGGAGACCTTCATGGCCCTGGGTCAGGGTGATGCGGTCTCTGATTAGGAAATAAAGTTGATCTTTGGGATAATCTTGTCAGTGATGATAATAATAACATTGTGTTGCTCTAGAAGATTGGGTCTTAAAATCCTACCTATTTCTAGTCCTACCCATGACCCATACTCCCACCACCCAGGTCCAGGGGATAAAGGGTAAGTGAGTGGTCAGGGCGAAGTCAGGCCAGAAAAGAACCCAGACCTGGGTTTCCAGGGCTTTTTATACTCTTAGTCTTCTGGCAGTTGATATTTGCCCAGTGGCTCATGCCACCTTCAACATTCCATCCAGGGCAACTGACAGATTTGCCCTAAACCAACATAGCAAGCTTAAAATCCTATATTACAAACTGTATTCTTACAGCTTTAGAAAACTACATGATCTGCTTTTTTTAAACTTTTTTTTATTGTCGGATTTTTATTCTGCATTTTTTTGCAACACGGCTAATATGGAAGTGTTTTGCATGGCTGCATGGGTATAATCTAAATAAAATTGATTGCCTTCTCAAAGTAAAGGGAGGAAGGGGGAGAATTAAAAATCAAAATATTTTTAAGTGAATGTTAAAAACTTGTTTCTAAGTAACTGAGAAAAAATAAAAGAAAAATTAAATGTAAAAAGTAACAAAAAAGTAATTGTTCAATGTGTATCACCAAAAGTTGAGCAAATAAATTACCTAATGAGGATTATTTATGAAGACAAACAGAGGGTTTTTTTTCCAGTGCCAAATCACTGCAGTAACATCTGTTTAGTATAAATAAAACTCACCATGGAGTGAAAGAGTTTGCTCATTATGACCCATCTACCTATTAGAAGCAAATATTAAGCAAACTTGGAATCAGTCATGTTGAATCAGTTTACTTTAATGAGGTATTTACTCAATGGAGGATTTTGACAAAGGAGCCAGAGCAAACAATGGCTGTGACTGGGGTGATTAAAAACCTGAGGTTATTAAATGAGAAATCTGTAGCAGCCTGAGACCTAGTTTAGTACAGCCAAGAGATGGGTTAGACAATGACAGGGCACTGGGTTCCAGAAATCCTAAATGAATGCAAAAATGTTTGTTTAATAAAAACAGGAGAGTCTGATATGGGATTGTCTCAGTCCCTTGGACAGGCAGTTAGGTTATTGGTCTTTTTCATGATGTGTTCTTTGAAGAATCAAATTAAGCACAGCCTTAGGAGGCTTCCTAAACTTCCATGAAAATGATTGACAATATTTTATAATGGCACAGTGCTGAAAAAATCACAAAATATTTTTCAGTACTAGGAATTAAATATATAAAAGCTACATGGTGTGGTACAGAGATATCACACACTGACCAGTAGATTGTGTGCAGCTCATAACACTCATGTGTGATCCCAACCAGAAGAAAATGGTGTTCTTATCTGATTTTATGTATTAATAAAAAAAAAGACACATAAATGTGTATGTATGTAGCTTTCTAAGTCAATTCGTAGCCCACAGGAATCTTTGCCTCTGGTTTAGTGGCCCCTTTTCTATTTGAGTTTAACACCAATGGCAGTCCTCAGAGCCAGGAAAGCGGAGCCCAAAATCCTGTCTCTGACTTACAGTGACCTTGTCAAGTTAGGAAAGTGACCATTCAGTGCCTCAGGCAATTGCCTGAGATTATAAATTTTTTGTAAATGCTATCTGTCTTGGTAGAGTGAATTTTCTCCCTTGGATTTATCTATATCAAAGAAATCACAAGTTCAATATCTACATGAAATGAATCTGTCATGTTTTTATTGGTCTAGGTAATTCTCAGTGAGTAAAGTCCCATATACATCTCTCTCTGTCTCTCTTTTTCAGTATGTCTGTCAATGTCCTACCTAGCCATTTATTTATTATATATTGTATATATTAAATGTGTATAGTTATATGTGACTATACACTTCAAATAAACATATTTGTGATATATATTCTGTTAAAAATTATTATATGCACAAACATGACAGTCATCTAATCATCTAATCCAGGATAAGAGCTTTCCTTTACTTTAACTCGGTGAAAATAAAAGCAACATCTAGATTGCCACCTAAGAACAGACCTGGCCTTGCTGAAAGAGGAGAAATAAATCAACCATTCCCCAATCTTCCAAGACCACCTATCTTTTCACCATCCAGTCAGCTGGATGCACATTTTACCAGTCCTGGTGGGACTCAGGGAGGAAAAAGTCAAATCAGTTTCTAAGTAGGTGCTTGGGACATAGAAAATGTGGTGGCTTAATGGAAAGGACATGACAATCTATTGCCATACAACTAGGACATTTACTCTTCCTGTGATTCAGAGTGGAAGTCTGCTTTGACAAAATTTCCCTTTTCCTATTTCTATTTCCTTCTCTTTTATCCAAATTCATCCTTCATACTCCCTTGCTGAATCTTCTTAAACTTCAATCATTATTAATTCACTGCCTCTTTTCTGGAAGTCTATAAATGTATCTAGAATTTATCCAGTCGAAAATGACATTAACAACAGCTTTTATTTGATATTGCTATCCTTTCAAACTATAAGGCTATAAAACTTCTCTTTCCTAGAAATATTTGTAATGGGAGGAAAAACCCCAAAAAACTGTCTAGACTTGTTGCCTCCACTTCTCATTCCTTTGTCTTATACTCTTGCCCAAGTTACCAATAATTTCTTAATTGTTAAAAACAATGACTATTTTGGGGGTATTCATCATTCTTGACCTCTTGGTTGTGTTTGACACTGTTGATCAATACTTTCTTGATACTCTCTCCTTTGTTCATTTTCCTGACACTTCTCTCTTCTTGTTCATTTTTAAAAAATCCATTTGACCATTCTTCCTCTGTCTTTGTGACTGAATCATCAGCAGTTATGGTTTCTTTGGTGTATATGTATGTACACTAAGGCTTTTTCAGGTACCTTCCTCATTTTTCTCTCTAAATCTTTTTTTCAGGAATCTCATTAGCTCCCATTCAGTTATGATATATTTTGTCATGCTGCCCAAATCTACAGTCAATCCTGATTCTTCTTCTGAGCCAAAGTTTCTCAATAATAATTTCTTGCCGTATTATCATCTCCAAAGATGTTCCAGATACAGTATATCTTTCACTCAAAGTCTCCAAAAATAGATATCATCTTTCCCCCAAATGATCTCTCTTTCTCACTCCCCTGGTTCCTCTTAGGGAGGGGGAATTAACATCCCCCCCAATTTACAATTTCTGAGTCATTCTTGAATCTTTATTCTACTTCCACACCTATACTAAATTAGCTTACAGACATTGTTCATTCTAATTCCCTGATAGCTTTGCCATTTGGTCCCTTCTTTCTATTCATATGATCTCCATTCATATCACCTCTCAGTACTGTAAGTCTCCTAATTGTATTCTTTACTCATGTTTCTCCTCAATATGGTCTATTCTTGGGGGCAGCTGGGTAGCTCAGTGGATTGAGAGCCAGGCCTAGAGATGGGAGGTCCTGGGTTCAAATCTGGCCTCAGACACTTCCCAGCTGTGTGACCCTGGGCAAGTCACTTGACCCCCATTGCCTACCCTTACCACTCTTCTGCCTGTGTATTGGCTCCAAGACAGAAGGTAAGGGTTTTAAAAAAAATCTGATCTATTCTCCACACACTTCCAAATTGGTATTTCTAAACCACAGTCTTGGCCATGTCTGTTCATTGCTCAAGAAGCTACACTGGAATCCTATTCTGGATAAAATACAAATTCCTCCTGACTTGCATTTAAAGCCTCATCAGCTGTCTTTCTAGACTAATTTTACTTTATTTCTTCTCTTTTGCCATACATTCTAGGTGAAATACTTTGGTACTGTTCCATATGTCATCATCCAGTTTTCTGATTCTGTGCCATGCACAGCTGTATTCTTGTCTAAAATGTTCTTAATAAATGATTTTAAAATCCTTGGAATCTAAAACCTCTAGTTTACATTATTATAAGCATATGAATATATGATGAAACTGTATGCATGGGTATACATATGACTATATACATATACAAATACATATGTATGTTGTCATTGTTCAGTCATTTCAGTTGGGTCTGGTTCTTTGTGACCCCATTTGAGGTGTTCATGGCAAAGATCCTGGGATGGTTTGTCATTTCCTTCTCCAGCTCATTTTATAGGTTGTGAAACTGAGGTAAACAGGGTTAAATCACTTACCTATGGTCACACAGCTTATAAGTGTCTGAAGATGAGTCTTCCTGATTCCAAACCACCTAGATGTTCCATATATAAATATATGCTCCATATAAATAGCTGCTATATATAGGTACACATGAGAATTTTCCTAATAAGAACAGTGATAAAAGCAAGAATGAGTACTGTCTCTACTATTAATTGGCACAATGATAAAAATGCTATCCAAAGCAAGGAGAAGAAAAAGCAAGTAAGGGGGAGGAAGCAAGCAAAGACATGAGCATATGTCTATTTATAGAGAATTGGATGGTTTACTTTAGAGAAAGGAATCAGAAAAATAGTGAAGCAACAATAATTCAGTAATGTAACAAGATATAAAATGAACAAAATAATCACCATTTCTGTCTATTACTAACAAAAACTAGGAGGGAAGAGACAAAAAAGACAATTTCACTTGAAATAAAACAAAAAGGAATAAAACTATTCTTTTTAGCCTGTTAGTCAAGAAGCATTTATTCATTGTCTACTATGTGCCAGGCACTATGCTATGTGCTATTTTATGGTTGTTAACCTATTCATACACCCACCACCACTATGCAACATTTTTTAATGCAAGAAAATAAGATGCAAGACATTGGAGAAAGAGTTTATCTTCATGACTAGAACACCAACATGATAAAATATAAATTTAATAACAATAATCAAACTATACTAAAAATTTAATACAACAATAATCAAACTACAAGGGATATTTTATAGAATTAAATGAAAAAACCTTAACATTCATTTGAGGAATAAAAGGTCAGGAATATCAAAGAAGATAATAGAAGATACTAAAATGGGTGTGCCAATGTTACTACAGCTCAAATTACATTATAAAATGGTAATTGCCAAAATATCTGGGAGCAGATAAAACATTTTAAAGTCAATTGAAGCGATATATTATATAATCAAGATTTAGACACAAATGTACATACCAAGCTAATGCTCAATAAACCTAAAAAAGGAAACTACTGGGGAATGGACAGTTTATTCATTAAAAATCTCTAAGCAAACTAGAAAGTAATCTGATGAAAGACCTATTTTACAAGTATCTTATATCATATATAACAATTAACTTCAGATAGATATGCAAAATGAAAATAAAAAGTCAGACCATTAACAAATTTGTGTACTATAAAAGATTATCTTTCACAATTAGAGAGAAAGGAAGAATTCATAACTAGTCATCTAATAGAAGACATTATAAAAACAAAGCAGACAATTTCAATTTTATAAAATACTTAAAAAGCTTTTATATATAAATAATACAGTTAAAAGCAAAAGGAAATAAATGAAATAGGAAGTCTTCACTTTAACTCTCTCACTATGTCTGAGTCCTAAAGTCCACAGAAAAATGATACACATCTATAAAATTCATAACTGTTCCTCTAATACACAAATGAACAAAGGAGAAAGTTTTCAAAGTCAGAAATAATACTTGCCATCTGATAAACTTTTTAAAATTGATAACAATCAGACAAATGTAACTTCAACCCAAGGTATTACTTTATTTCATCAACCAGATGGGAAAATTGTGGGAAAATAGATATAAATCATTACTTGTAAGTTATGAACTAGTTCAAACAGTTTGGGAGGTAATTTATAATTCTACAATGTATAATTGCACCCTTGTCTTTTCTCCAATTTCCCTCCTTCACTCTGCTTCAGTTAGGAGCTTATTGATAGCAAGAAAAGGCCTATGTGGGTGAAAATATTCATAGTATCATTATTCATGGTAAGAAAAAGCAGAAAAAAGTATTTGCTCAATTTCTGAATGTGTGACTGGCCTATATGCTTTATATATGTCACAGAATATTATTGTAATGTAAGGAATGAAGAATATGAAGAATTCAGAGAAAGATTTGAGTGAAATGATGCAGGCTGAAAAAAGCTAAGCTGAAAGGACGACACCAAGGCAAATGAAGACAACAATAAAAAATATTTGCACTATGTCATAAAAGCTAAAATGCACATCTCTCCTTTCTGGCAACACTTAGTGAAGTGGACTTTTGTTCTATTGTTGTTATTGGTGATCCATCATTTTTGAAAAGTACCAATGACATCATGAGGGGATGTGATTTCTTGCTAGTGAATTGGATTGTAGTGAGGCAGAAATTGTACAAAGTCATCACTCTTACTCCCTTTTCTAGAGTTATCCAAACTCATTGGCAAGGCAAAAATCAAGACAACTGGTGATGGCCTGGGATGCAATGGATGACCTTGGCATCTTCAAAGTCTGACCAAGTTCTAGGAGTACTGGCTCAAGTTACCTTTATGGCTGTTGGAATGAACTGTCCTCATCTGCCCTTCCTTCCAGGGGAGTTTTTCACATGCTTGGGATAAACAACTCGGTGAACTACAAAAGTGTAAAATGATGTATAATATCAGCTGCAATCTTGCAATTGGAAGGTTTTATTTAATCATCATCAGAGAAAATTCTTATTAAGGAAGGGTATAGTTATGATATTCCTGTGAAATGTTTCTTGTATCAAAATAAAATATATTTATAAATGATAAGTAAATAATAGTGATCATTATTATAATCACAAGAAAGATACTAGAAGCTTTTTTTCTTTTCAACCATAACTGGTCCAATTTTGGGGAAATCTATTCACTTTAAAACTTTAGCCCTGAGGGACTTATGAGAAAGAAAACTAGCCACATTCAGAGGAAAAACTGTGGGAGGAGAAACACAGAAGAAAAACAACTGCTTGAACACATGGGCTGATGGGGATATTTTTGGGGATGTAGACACTAAACAATAATTCTAGTCCAACTATCAATAATAAGGAATTAGATCTTGGTCAATGTTATACATGTAAAACACAGTGGAATTGTGCATTGGCTAAGGGGGTTTTGGGTATTTGGGGGAGAAGGAGAGAACATGAAATATGTAACTAGGGGAAAATATTCAAAATTAAAATTAAAAAATAAAATAAAATAAAACTTTAGCTCTGGAAAAGAGGAGGTGGAGTCACAATGGTCACTTAGGCACAGCAAAAGTCCAGACATCTGTGAAAACCCTTCCACACCAAAGAAAAATAAAGTGCTTCCAGGGGATAGAAAACCAAATCTAACAACAGGATAGAGCTGGGGGACCCTTCTGCTGGATTCAACTTTAAAGGTACACCAAAAAAGGCCTGAATTCTTAAACTCTCGGGTTTAAGGAAAAGGAAGAAGGAACATCCCAGGACCTTTCCCCCACCTACTGTGCTGAGTCTCCTGAGGTTGCTGGAATCTTGGGATGAGGGATGTAGCCTGGAAAGAGTGCCTTGCTGGCACAGGTGTGCCAGGCTCAGGGTGCTGACCACAGCTGGAGAAGAAGCGAAGTGAAGGCAGCCTAAACTCTCTATCTTGGACCCCTACCCCTTCTCCAGGTTTTGGCCTCACTGAACATCCAGCTCCACAGATAAGCTCTGTCTTGGATTAATATTATCAATAGCACAGATAAGAAGCTTTCAGAGGGCAGGGAAGCTCAATCTCCAACACTCCCACTGATTGCTGTGAGAGCCTTCCTAACTAAGTTCCCAGAGAGAAGGCTGCAATCACTACAGAATACCTTGATAACAGGGTAGGAAGCACTTCTCCCTTCAGCCTCCACACTTTCACCTACATCTTCAGTTTCTACTGCCAGTTGGGGAAGATCTAACCTCAGGGCTCATTAATACCATTAGCCTAATCTAGTCAATCAGCAGAGCAGAAAAGAAGCCCCTTCAGGACAGAATATTCATAACTTATAGATGCAGCAAATAAACAGAGGAGCAAGATTACAGCCAATGACAGGGAGCAAAGAAGGAAAAAATATGAGTAAACAACAGAAAAGGAAAAAAGAAATTACAATCAACTGCTTCTATCCAGATAATGAACAAAAAGAAAATGGAATAGAGGAAGATCAAGGAAAAACAAGGTAAAAAGCAGAAATTCCAGTGAATTGTACATCGACTTTGGAAGAACTCAAAACACAATCCAAAAAAAAAAAAAAAGTAAGAAAGGCTGAAGACAATTTGGAAAAGAACTTAAAAAGCAAAATAAGTCACCTAGAAACATAGGCACATGAACTAAAACAAGAAAATAGTGTTTTGAAAGTCAGAACTGACCACCTTGAAAACAAGACAAAGAAGTTGAAAGATGACTTACAAAGAAAATCAGACCAGAAGGAGAAAAACGACCAAAAAGTCAGGAACGAAATTCAGTCTTTAAAAAATTGAATGCAACAACTAGAAGCAAATAACTTCACAAGGCAGCAAGAGTCTGTAAAACAAAATCAAAAGAATGAAAAAATTGAGGAAAATATGAAACACCTCATTGATAAAATTAGAGACCTGAAGAATAGATCCGGAAGAGACAATTAAAAAATTTTTTGAATTACCAGAAAATCATGACAAAAGGAAAAGCCTGGACATCATCCTACAGGAAATTATCCAAGAAAACTGCCCTTACATTCTTGAACAAGAAGGAAAAGTGGAGATTGAAAGAATCCACAGATCACCTTCTGCATTTAATTCCCAATTTTAACAAAATAGAAGACTTTTAAAGATTCATAAAGAAACAACCAGGCTTAAACAGAAAATTTGATGCCCAAACAGAGAACTCAAGAGAATCACCAAAAGGTAATTAAGAAAGGGGGAAAAAAACTTTTTTAAGGGACCCAATCAGTCAAATGATTTATATTCGTATAAAAAAAGATGATATTGGTAACTCTTAAAAACTGTTATCATCAGGGTAGGTAGAAGAAGTATACTTAGAGGGAATAGTGATAAACTATATAGGATGAAATGTCAAAATTATATATATATATATATATATACATATATATATATATACATATACATATATAAAACTAGGGATAAAAAAGGATAATACTAAGAGAAATGGGAAAAGAGACAAAATGGAGTAAATTTATATTTTATAAAGAAGCAGATGGAGGAGGGGGGGAAAAGGCCAATACAATGGAACGGTGAAAGAGGTTTGAAACAAGTAATACTTAATTCTTAAGTACATTGAAACTGACTCAAAGAGGGAAGAACAATCAGATGCATTGGGGCAGAGAATGGTATTATGCCCTATTGAGAAAAAGAAGGGTAATAAATGGACTGGTCAGGGGGAAAGCAATACAAGGGAAGGAGAGAGTAGGTGGGAGGTAGTTTAAAAGGGACTGTAGTTAGAGGGGAATAAATAAGAGGGGAGGTACTAGGAAGGGGAGTAACATTAGTGAAGGGAAGGAGGGTAACTGACTAAAAGTGAAAAGTTGGAGGGGAAGGTAAGAGGAATAAGAAAAAAGAAAGAACCTAAGAAGGAAGTCAAAATGGAGGGAAATCCACAGGCAGTACTTATAACTGTGAATGTGAATGGGATGAACCATTAAATAAAATAAATAGGAATAAATAATAATAAATAAATAAAAAGGAAACGGATAGCAGAATGGTTAAAAACCAGAACCCTACCATACATTGTTTACAAGAAACACACTTGAGGCAGGTAGATATACACAGGGTAAAAGTAAGAGGGTGGAGCAGAATTTACTGGGCTGCAACTGAGACAAAGAAGGCAGGAGTAATAATTATGATCCCAGACAATGCTAAAGCAAAAATAGATCTCATTAAAAGATAAGGAAGATAATTATATCTTGATGAAAGGCAGTATAAATAATGAAGAAATATCAATACTCAACATATATGCACCAAATGGTACAACAGTCAGATTTCTTTTTTTTTTAAACCCTTAACTTCTGTGTATTGACTTATAGGTGGAAGAGTGGTAAGGGTAGGCAATGGGGGTCAAGTGACTTGCCCAGGGTCACACAGCTGGGAAATGTCTGAGGCTGGATTTGAACCTAGGACCTCCCGTCTCTAGGCCTGGCTCTCAATCCACTGAGCTACCCAGCTGCCCCAACAGTCAGATTTCTAAAGGAGAAACCAAAGGAGCTTAAGGAGGAAATAGATAGTATAAAGGGTAAAAATTATGGTTGGACTAAATTATTTAAGAGAGTAGGGTCACCAGGAATTAAGTACTTAAGGACTTAGGGAAATATGAAAGACTCAAGTCAGAATGACTTTTATGGGAATTTATTTACAAATAGAAAGAGAGAGTGAAAGTAAAAAAATCAGAGAGAGAAGATAAGGCAAGATTTCTAGCCAAATATTCTAAGTATTTTTCTCAGGCCCCTGGCTCTACCCAGGAAGAGCTAATAAGTCCTTAGCCAGAGGGGTCTCATCCTTGAGCCAAGGGCCTGGTGATGAATAAAGCATGGGTTTCAGCCAAGAAGCCTCTCCCAAGAGGGGAGGTCTCTCCTAAGGATAGACCCTTCAGAAAATCCAGGAAGGAGTCAGTCTTTTTCACTCACCCACATGGTAGTTCAAAAGAAAAGCAGTCCAAAGTCCTCAGCCAGAGTTCCTCCAGGGTCCAGTTCAAGGTAAAAGAGAGCATCCCAGGAAGTTCTGGCCACTTTTAAAGACCAATCCTTTCATCACTTTCTGTGCATTCCTTCTCTTTTATGTGTACCAACTTCAGCTAAGGTTTTGCTTAGGACTGCCCAGAGAGCAGTCAGTCAATTCTGATTCATCACCCACTTTTGCACACATGGGTTACAGGCCTCCCCCACTCAAGTGTAAATGAGGTATATAGACTTCTGGTGATTAAATCTAAAATTGGGCAAGGAAAGAGTTAATCCCATCTTCATGATAATAAAACCATACTAGTGGGGGACCTTAGCCTACTTCTATCAGAACTAAATAAATCAACCAAAAATAAATATGAAAGAAATAAGGGAAGTGAATGAAAAATTAGAAAAATTAAAGCTAATAAATATTTGGAGAAAAATAAATGGGGATAAAAAGGAATATACCTTCTTTTCAGTAGTACAAGGCACATATACAAAGATTGACCATGTACTAGGTCATAAAAACATTGCAAATAAATTTAGGAAATCAGAAATAATAAATGCAATTTTTTCAGACAATAATGCAATAAAAATCATATTCAATAAGGGCTTGTGAAAAGGCAGATATAAAACTAATAGAAAACTAAATAATCTAATTCTTCAAAACTGGTTGATAAAAGAACAAATCAAAGGAACAGTTACTGATTTCATTGAAGAGAATGACAATGAGGAAACAACTTATCAAAATCAATGGGATGCAGCCAAAGAAGTACTCAGGGGAAAAAGTATATCTCTGAGTACAAATATCAACAAATTAGAGATTGAAGAGGTCAATGAATTGGGCATGCAACTTAAAAAACTAGAAAGAGAACAAATTAAAAATCCTCAAATAAACACTAAATTGTAAATCATAAAAAACAAAGGAGAAATTAATGAAACAGAAGCAAAAAAACTAATAAATAAGACAAGGAGCTGGTACTTTGAAAAAACAAATAAAATAGATAAAGTACTGATTAATCTAATAAAAAAAGAAGAAAACCAAATTAACAGTATAAAGATGAAAAGAAAGACCTCACCTCTAATGAAGAGGAAATCAAGGTAGTTATTAAGAACTATTTTTCCCAATTATATGGCAATAAGTTTGACAATCCAGGTGAAATGGATGAATATTTACAAAAATATAAATTGTCTAGATTAATAGGAGGAAATAATATACTTAAGCAATCCTGTCTCAGAAAAAGAAATTGAACAAATCATCAAGGAACTCCCTGAGAAAAAAATCACCAAGGCCAAGTGGATTCACAAATGAATTCTATCAAACATTTAAAGAAGAACTAATCTGAATACTATACAAACTATTTGAGAAAATAACCAAAGAAGGAATTTTATCAAATTCCTTTTATGATATAAATATGGTACTGATTCCAAAGCCAGGCAGACTAAAAACAGAGAAAGAAAACTATAGATCAATCTCTTTAATGAACATAAATACAAAAATCTTAAATAGAATACTAGTGAAAAAACTTCAGCAAGTTATCACAAGGATTATTCACTCTGATCAAGTGGGATTTATGCCAGGAATGCAAGAATGGTTTAATATTAGGAAAACTATCCACATACTTGATCATATCAACAACCAAACCAACAGAAATCACATTATTATCTCAGTAGATGCAGAAAAAGCCTTTGACAAAATACAGTACTCATTCCTATTGAAAGCACTAGAAAGTATAGGAATAGATGGGCCTTTCCTGAAAATAATAAATAGTATATATTTAAAACCATCAGCAAGCATCATCTGCAATTGGGATAAATTAGAAGCCTTTCGAATAAGATCAGGAGTGAACAAGGATGCCCATTGTCACCTCTATTATTTAATATTGTACTAGAAACACTAGCAGTAGCAATTAGAGAAGAAAAAAGTAATTGAAGTGATTAATGTAGGCAATGAAGAGCCTAAACTCTTACTCTTATAAGGATGATAAATTATAAGGATGAAATTAGAAATTAAGTCTTGTTATAGTAGTCTAGAGATAAGAAGTGGAGAAGCTGGCTCAAGAAAGAATTGGAATTTGAAACAGATCTGAGACAGTGTCATTTTCAAATATTGACAGTGTGTGTGGGAGGTGTGACAGTTTTTCAGTGGCAGTTACTCTCTCTGGTGTGGCTGTTGCTCTGAGGGAATTGGCAATTACTCTCTGAGAGTGGGAGTGGCTCTCTGAGTGCTGGGAGCAGGTGACATCTTTTCTCTCTCTCCTCACTGTCTGAGGTAAAAGGAAAGAAGGGAAAAACCTCAAGGTGCTAAATGATTTCCTTTTCCAACTTGGGAAACACTAGTGACTGTCTATTACTGTTTCATAAATTGTTTTATCTCTGAGAAGACCAAAAAAAGACTTGATCTTTGGTTTGGACTCTGAGTCTGCTAAGGCTCAGAGTCCTAATTTGGTTCTTGGTGTGGCTCAGCCATATGGCTTTTGTTATTTTTATAACTTGGAGACAAAGTTAAGTATTATATACTTTTTATAAGGATAATAGTATTTGTTTATCATAGAATAGTGAAGATTTGGGCTAGTCAGATCAGGAAGGATCAGTATAGCCTGTGGAAACAGGAGAAGTAGTTCCTTACAGAGCCAGGGAGTTTTATTTGGGTGGAGTTAGAATCCCTTAGAGTTAGAAATCCTTTTATATCCTTATATTCTCAATAAATAGTTTATTTTTTATAACAAGAGTCTCCTTAGTGTCCTTGAGCTTGCCTCTGAAGATAAGTTCACTTACAAGCTTCACTTCACTTGTAAAAACTGAAGATACTTTGCAAGCACAGCAAGCAGAGAATCTAATCAGTTTATATCCATAATCAATTTATTGCTCATTATTTTTACACTCTTTGCAGATGATATCACGGTCTACTTAAAGAATCCTAGAGAATCAACTAAAAAAAGCTAGTGGAAATAATCAACAACTTTAGCAAAGTTGCAGGATACAAAATAAACCCACATAAATCATCAGCATTTCTACATATTTCAAACACAACTCAGCAGCAAGAGTTAGAAAGAGAAATTCCATTTAAAATCATCATAGACAATATAAAATGTTTAGGAATCTATTTACCAAGACAAACACAGGGACTATATAAACACAACTACAAAATACTTTCCACACAATTAAAACTAGATCTAAATAATAGGAAAAACATTAATTACTCATGGGTAGGAAGAGCTAATATAAGAAAAATGACAATCCTACTCAAATTAATTTACTAAATAGTGCCATACTTATCAAACTGCCAAGAAACTTTTTTTAATTAGAAAAAATTATAATAAAGTTCATTTGGAAGAACAAATGATAAAGAATATCAAGGGAACTAATGAAAAAAAAAAAGTGAAGCATGGGGGCCCAACAGTATCAGATCTTAAACTGCACCATAAAGCAGTGATCATCAGAATAATATGGTACTAGCTAAGAGACAGAAGGGAGGGTCAATGGAGTAGGCTTGAGTTAATGACCTAAGCAAGACAGTGTACAATAAACCCAAAGATCCCAGCTTTGGGGGCAAAACCCCCTATTTGACAAAAACTGCTGGGAAAATTGGAAAACATCTTGGGAGAGATTAGGTTTAGGGCAACATCTCACACCCTACTCCAAGATAAATTCAGAATGGGTAAACAACTTATATATAAAGAAGGAAACTATAAGTAAATTAGATGAACATAGAATAATATACCTGTCAGATCTATGAAAAAGGAAAGATTTTAAGACCAAACAAGTGATAGAGAATATTACAAAATGTAAAATTAATAATTTTGATCACATTAAATTAAAATGTTTTATACAAACAAAAACAATGCAACCAGAACTAGAGTGGAAGCAACACATTGGAAAAAAATCTTTATAACAAAAACCTCTGACAAAGGTTTAGTTACTCAAAGTTATAAGGAGCTAAATCAATTGTACAAAAATATCAAGCCATCCCCAATTGATAAATGGATAAGGGATATGAATAGGCAATTTTTTAGATAAAGAAATCAAAACTATCAATAAGCACATGAAAAAGTGTTCTATATCTCTTATATTTAGGGAAATGAAAATCAAAACAATTCTGAGGTACCACCTCACACATGGCTAATATGACAGCAAAGGAAAATAATAAATGTTGTATAGGATGTTTCAAAATTGGCACGCTGGTGTATTGCTGCTGGAGTTGTGAATTGATCCAACCATTCTGGATGGTAATTTGGAACTATGCCAAAGGGCTTTAAAAGTCTGCCTGCCCTTTGATCTAGCCATACCACTGCTGGGTTTGTACCACAAAGAGATAATAGGAGAAAGTACTTGTACAAAAATATTTATAGCCATGCTCTTTGTGGTAGCAAAAAATTGGAAAATGAGGGGATGCCCTTCAATTGGGGAATGGCTGAACAAGTTGTGATATCTGTTGGTGATGAAATACTATTGTGCTAAAAGAAATAATAAACTGGAGGAATTCCATGTGAACTGGAATGACCTCCAGAGACTGATGCAGAGTGAAAGGAGCAGAACCAGAAGAACCTTATACACAGAGACTGATACACTGTGGCCCAATTGAATGACATTGACTTTGCAATGACCCAGGATATTTCTGAGGTACTTATGAGAAAGAACGCTATCCACTTCCAGAGAAAGAACTGTGGGAGCAGAAACACAGAAGAAAAACAACTGCTTGATCACATGATTGAATGGGGATATGATTGGAGATGTAGACTCTAAACAATCATTCTATTGCAAATATTAATAATATGGAAATAGGTCTTGATCAATGATACATGTAAAACCCAGTGGGATTGCTCATTGGCTACAGGATGGGGAAGGAGGGGAGTGAAAGGATATGAATCATGTAACCATGGAAAAATATTCTAAATTAATTAATTTAATTAACTTAAAAAAAAGCTTTAGCTATGATACTTTTTGTATCTGTTCCTTCTGGTCTTTGTAAAGGTGCCAATTCTCACTTCCACTGGAGGCTTTTCATGGAGAGTAAAATAGTGATATCTCCTTAGATTTTCATGGGGGAAGGTGACAATAGTCAAACTCCTGGGGTCTAGGGAGACCTCTACTCCTATCATTCTCTTATGACTCAGAGGACTTTGAAAAGAATTCAGCTGATCATCTTTGCTTTCCCTTAATGCCAGCACCCTTCCTTGGATTTAGCAAGCAGTAAAGAAATGTTTCTCAAATTAAATTGAAAAACTTTTTGCTTTGTTTTGTTTCAATGTTGTTTATTTTTCATTCAATCTCATGAAACCTTTGCATGGCTCTTCAAGATCACAGTGAGAATTAACTGGTTTTGAAGGACTATTAAAGATAGGGCTGCTAGACTTCTCAAATTTTGCTTAATACAACTGGCATTTGCAAGGCATTGTTGAACAAATGTTCCTTTGTGGCCTGTCTGTTCATTTTTGTATTTAAGTCCATACACATGTTGCTTTTGAAATGTAAATGCATTTTTATTTATAAGTTTGTGAAAATATCTATTAATCTCTATCAACCTGAAAGGCAAAAAAACGTTATTATTAGAGCCATCCCTAGTGAAATAAAACTTGGATAAAATCACACAGTGAAGTTCTTTCTTCTATTTCCCCCTTAGAATTTTTATTTAGGTGAAAGTTGATTAAAATTAAAGAACCTTTTTAATAGTTTATTTTCCCCAGTTTCACATAAAAGTAATTTTAACATTTGTTTTAAAATTATTTTGAGTTCCAAATTCTCTCTCTCCCTTCACTCTCCCTTTCCTGAGTTGGCAAGCATTTTGATATAACTTATACATGTATAGTCATGCAAAACATATTACAATAGTACTAATGTTTTAAAAGAAAATACAGCCCCAAAGCAAACACATAATCAAGAAAAATAAAGTTTTAAAAAGTATGCTTTGGGGGGCAGCTGGGAAGCTCAGTGGATTGAGAGCCAGGCCTAGAGACAGGAGATCCTAGGTTCAAATCTGGCCTCAGACACTTCACAGCCCTGTGACCCTGGGCAAGTCACTTGACCCCCATTGCCTATACTTACCACTCTTCTGCCTTGGAGCCAATACACAGTATTGACTCCAAGACTGAAGGTAAGGGTTAAAAAAACAAGTATGCTTTTATCTCCTTTCAGACTCCATCATTTCTTTTTCTGGAGATGGCTAGCATTTTTCATCATATTAAAGGCCTCTTTTAAGGAACAAAACCTAGAACATAAATATTAGGAAGAGTAGTCAATAGGTTAGAAACCAGCAGGACAAAGAAGGCAGAAACTAAAGCTGACTATCCTTTGAGGAGGTCACATCACAGGCTTGGGGAAAAGGGTAGAGGAACTGAAAAGGGTAGTGATCATATTAAAGGAGAGAAGGTAATAGATGCAAAAAATACTATGAATATAAAATCCTCAAATTCTAGTAACTGGTTGCATATGGAACAAAGAGAAAAAAGTTCAAGAGTGATTCTGATTGGATATGGAAGAAGAAGGAAGCATCAAGAATGAGTCTGAGACTATTGAACTAAAGTGGTTGGAAGAATGTTTTAGAGAGGTTTTCCTCAAAAAAAAAAAAAGGAAGTTTGGATCATGGGCAGGTAATTAATGAGCTTAATTTGGGGAATGCTAAGTTCACAATACCTAAGTTTGGGATATTCGTGAGGAAATCCACCTGCCACTTGATGTGTGACAGGAGAGAGATTTGGGTAGGAGTCATAGATCTGGGAGTCATCTCTTTAATGGTTTTATTTGAACCTATGGGGACTAATGAGATCATCTCGAGTTGTAAAGATAAAGAATAATACAAAGGAAGATATACCTCTGGTATTCAGCCACACCAATGGTCTAGGACAGTGATGGGCAAACTTTTTTTTTTTAATTTTTAAACCCTTAACTTCTGTGTATTGTCTCATAGGTGGAAGATTGGTAAGGGTGGGCAATGGGGGTCAAGTGACTTGCCCAGGGTCACACAGCTGGGAAGTGGCTGAGGCCGGGTTTGAACCTAGGACCTCCTGTCTCTAGGCCTGACTCTCAATCCACTGAGCTACCCAGCTGCACCTGGGCAAATTTTTTAAAGAAGGGGCCAAAGGAAAGGAAATGCTTTTTTGAGTTTCATTGTATTGTATCCTACTCATTATATTTGTCAGATTAGGAATAATGTTCTGCAGCCAGGGGGCTGCATCTGGCCCACAGGCTGTAGTTTCCCCATCACTGGTCTAGAGATAATGATCTAGAAAAGTAATGTGAAGAGGGATATTATCACATGTAAGGGAATTAAGGTAGAACTATGTTACGGAAGCCAAGGTAGGAAAAAAGAATCCATATGAACTAGGATATCAAAAGTTTCAGAGAAGGTAAGGAAGATTAGGGTTGAGAAAAGGTCACAAGTTAAGTTAAGTAATCATTAGCAATCCTAAAGAGAGAAGTTTCATTCAAGTAGTGAGTCAAAATCCAGAGCACAAAAGGCCTGGGAAGTTATTGAGTGGTAAAGAAGTGAATATTTTGAATATGGATGATTCTACCTAATAGGTAGACCATAATGGGGATGTGACATATAGAGTGATAATTTAAGGAAAAAGAAAGTCCAAGTGAAGATTTCTTAAAGAACCTTAGTATATTTGTAGACAAAAATGATAAAGTGATTAGATAAGGAAAGACTGAAGATGATAGAAAGCAAAGGAATGACTGATAGGCAATATTTTGACTTCATTTTCTTCATCTGTAAAAATAAAGGAGCTGAACTAGGGACAAAGGCCTTTTGCAACTCTAACATGCTATATAACTATGATTTGTAGTATTCTATGGACAGTTCTCATCAAAATACTATCATATGAAAATTGCTGTCCAACCAGTCTGCCCATTATGAGGTAACCATAGAAAATGATGATGAGATGCTCTTTTTTTTGACTGAAGATGTCAAAAGGAAACAAGCTGAGTGCAAGAACATTTTGTCACCTATTACTTTTTCAAAAATCATTCAGCCTTAGTGCGATGCAATCAGAAGTTTCCTGGCTTGTTCATATGCACTTATGACAAAGACTACTTATATCACAAAATGGAAAATGTTATTTTTCATGCTTGTAGATCCAACATTATTCTCCTGATTGTCCAATATGTACATAGTGGTCCTGTTTGCAGTTCAGCAGAAGCAAGCTTTATCAGCAGGGCTCAGTATTTGTAGAAATCTGAGAAGACAAAAATTATTTTTCATATTATTTTCAATTGACGAACATTTTTTCTCTCCTTCCCACCCCTCCTCCTTTAAAAGAAAATACCTCACAACAAATTTGCATAGTCTCAAATTATTTTTAGAGGTTGTTTATATCTCCATTTCACAGATAAAGAAACAAGAGAAAGAGATATAAAGTGATTCACTCAGATTAATGCAAGTATTTAATGTCAGAGGTAGTTTGTACTCAGTTTTTCCAGTTCCAATATCTCTGCTTCTGCTACTACATCATTCTGCATGTCACATGCTTGACTTTTTGCCCACAATGTGACATATTAAGAGGGCATAGAGAGGTAGTTAAATAGACTTCCTAGCTGTATGACAGTAGGCAAGTCACTTAACCTCAATTGCTCAGACCTTATTCCTCTTCTACTTTGGAACTAATATTTAGTATCGATTCTAAGGGACTTGGTAAGGTTTTATGTTCTCTTCTCTTCTTTTCTTTTCCCTTTCTTTTTTCTTTTTTCCCTTCCCTTTCCTTTCCTTTCCCGTTTCCCATTTCTCTTTCTGTTTCTGTTTCCATTTCCCTTTCTGTTTCCGTTTCCATTTCTCTTTTTTCGTCTTGTCTTGTCTTGTCTTTTTTTTTTCTTTTCCCTTACTTTCCATCTTATAATCAATACTATGTATTGATTTTAAGGCAGAAAACCAGTAAAGGCCAGGTAATGGCGTTCAAGTGACTTGCCAGGGTCACCTAGCTAGGAAATGTCTGAGGCCAGATTTGAACACAGGACTTTCCATCTCTAGACCTGTGACTCTATCTCTCTATCTATTGATATATTCACAAGTTTCATCATCCTTTAAAAAAATATAGAGAGAAAACTGATAATCTTCTAGGCTAAAACCCCGCCTTTTCTGCCATCTGCTCTTTGGTATTACTTTTGTTAATTCTTTTCACTTCTGGGCTCTGTCTCCTTAGTCCTAGAGTGCTCTTTGACCCCTCTTATCCTATCTAACTCTCCTGAATTCAACTTCTTGCCTGTCAGGGTCTAATGCAATGTTTGCCAGATCCTTTCAAGTACCTTCTCCTCTAGCAAAAAGTACTGAAATTGCCATCACTGGACTTAAGTCTGAATCTCTGGATGGTTGGGCAGGTTACTTAAACATTCTAGAGCTCATTTTTGTCACCTGGAAAATAGTGAGCTTAGAAGCAATGACCCTTCTAATTCTAGATCTAGCATCCTATGATCTCTTACCTTATATTACTGTAGAATTGTAAGCTTCCTCCTTTCTTGTTAGACTCCCTGAATGACTCCTCTGTTGCAGCAACCTGTGCATGATCCTATATTATAAGAAAAAAAATATTTTTATTATATATGAATTAAGAACTTACTGGTTTTTAGGGTTTATGAGATACTACAACCAAAGGGCCAGGGAAGTACTATACTACCATAATTTTTTCTTAAAGTTAGCTTAGAATAAAATAGACTAGACTAGAATGGAATAGACATGTCCTTCATGGATCATGTAATTGTCAAGCTCCTAAATAGTCTATGACCAGGTATGGATAATGATGCCAATATGACTATTTCAGCTATGAGAGATATGTGTGCGTCTAGAACATCAGTTGCCCCTTTCCTATTCATTGTCCCATAAATCATTGCCTCCAATAGAAGACCCAGGACCAGTGGAAAAGAGAATAAGAAAAAATTGATGATACCTTGCGGAAAGGAGAAATCCAATTCAGAGTCAAGTGGAAAGATGGAGAAAATCATTTGTCCATTCAGCCATCTCTTTGCAAAAGTTATTAAATTTTTAAAATATGCCAAAGATGGACTGTCAGCTGCTCCAAGTTCTCACTAAGCTAAAACCCAGGCAGTCTCACAGTTGACAGCCATCCGTGGGTTTGTATTAGCAGTTCTTACTGCATGAAGAGAGCTAGTGCCCAGCTGAATTCACACTGCCCAAGTCAATGAGGGTGATCTCTGAATCATAGGATTTAATGTATTTTTCAATCAGAAAACTAATAGACTGGTGATACATCTAGCTGAGGTGTTGTTTTTTTTTTACAACTGGAGACATGAACATTCATTTCTTGAATGAAATAGACATAAAAAAGCCTTTGTTTTTTAACATTCTTCTTGCTACATCCTCCCCAATAAATCTGTTAATTACAAGCATGTGAATCCATCAAGAAATAGTTGCTTTTAGTAACATCAGATTGAATTGTATTGAATCTAATTCCTTATAAAGCCAAATATAGAATCCCTTCACTACTAAGGAGTGTGGAATAGAGGAAGGAATAAGATGTTTAGAGTCAAGACACCTGGGTTTGAACTCCACTACTCTGCTGCTTACCTTAGTCAATTCACTGTATTTTTCTAGTTTTCCATTTCTTTACTTTGGGTTGGATTAAGATGATCACTAAGATCTCTTGTAACTCCAGAACATATAATAAGAAGAAAATTCTGCTCCCCAATCTCCCCTCCTCCCCAGTCTCCACAAATAGCAAGGGCCAAGTCCAAATCTGGTCTCAAGCACTTATTAGCTGTGTGACTCTGGGCCAGTCAATTTTGAAGAAACTGTTTGTTCAATTTCCTCATTTGTAAAATAAGTTGGAGAAGGGAGTGACAGATCACTTTTTCAGAAAACCCCAAATGGGGTCAGGAAGAGTGGGACATAACTGAAATGAGTGAACAAGAAGAAGAAATAGTATTTTATTAGTTGATATATATATGTGTGTGTGTGTGTGTGTGTGTGTGTGTGTGTGTGTGTAATATATATTATATATAAATTAATTGCTTGCTATGTGCAGGAATCATGCTTAAGTGCTAGGGATAAAAGAAAGTCAAAAACACCATCTTTGATTTCAAGGAACTCATATTCTAATGGAGGAAATATATGCATATATATATATGCATATATATATATATGACAGAGACAGAGTGAGAGAGGCAGAGACAGAGAGAAGAGAAAGAGAGATGGAGAGGCAGAGAGAGACAGAGAGAAGAGAGACAAAGAAAAGAGAAAAACAGGAGACGGGGGAGAGAGAGAGAGAGAGAGAGAGAGAGAGAGAGAGAGAGAGAGAGAGAGAGAGAGAGAGAGAGAGAGAGAGAGAGAGGAGTAGAGAGA